>NC_133365.1:34942633-35033899 GCF_049309525.1 Garra rufa | reverse complement strand
TTACAGCCGAGACATTTATAACAGCAAATAATGCAGCTGTTTCACACAATGATCACTTACAGTAAGATTAGTATTATTGAATGTGGCATGTTTGTCAGCTGCATTAAATTCAAATGAAGGATGGCACCAAAAAGTATATGCAGAAGCTTGAGATGATCAGGCATCCAAAATATATTCTCGGTTATAAGAAATATATATTATTGTTTTGAAATATGGCATAAGACCTTTATACAGTATCACTTATGCGCTTCCTTCAAATCAAGTCATATAGTAGCCCATAAAGATATACTTTTTATTGCTGACATTTTTGTAATATTTTTAGAAATAACTGAGTGAAATCGTCTTAAGAGCAATCTGTAATCTTATTGGTTGTTTGGCTGGTTTATCGATCCTTGCAATTTCTCCTGTGCAAAATGTGTTATACTAGTTTGTCATTGTCTTGGCACTTCTGTTTATCACCTGAATAAGGACAGCTCTGTCTGAAGGACATCACCACTGCTGACATATTATATTGCAACACTCACACATGATGCAACTAAATATTCTGTATACAACAATTCAAGGACTTTTAGTTCAAGGGAAAGAATGATACAGGCCTGGAACAGAACACAAGTGCATAAGAATGAGACTGTAAAGGTTACATGATGATCAAGTATTTAAATGTACTCTTAAATGTATTTCTGTGTGTCTTCCATTGTGCTTGCATGCATTGTGCAGCTGCTGTATGCACATGCTTAATTGCACTGTGCACTTTTACTTTTCACACATGCTTCCTTGCACTAACCTTAAGTGCCTTAGGTTGGCTTTAAGGTATAATCTAAGCTTTAGAAATGTAGTGCTTTTGTCTGTTTCATTTTGACTACTGCATAGCAATATATTCAAGCACCAACACGCGTATTCCACACACTTATATTTCTGAGGAAAACCTTTGTCTTTCCATTGCTTTGAATTATTTTTTCTGAAGGATCTATATTGAGAAATGTCACAGAAAACAATAAAGGAATGTAGAGTGTAACTGTGCAGGTCTTTTTTACTTACATCAACACACACATTTGAAAATGTAAGTGCTGTTATCTGTTATAAATGATCATTCTTAGTTTTATCAGATTTAACAATATTGTATTATGTTATAAACAGAGACACAGAGTTTTTAAAGATTTCGATGCAGAGGAATAATATGACGATCCCCGAAGCATGATAGCATGATATTATAAAATACATGTTTCTAATATTGTTTGCAAGATTAAATAATTGGGTCAAACATCCTTTCTGCAATTAACTAATAATCCAGTGAGTTTTTGCAATGATTTATGCAAAAGAGTATTGTATGTTTATTACTTGATATGCCATGCACTATATGTTTTTTGATGCACCGCCTAACCATAAGTCATAAGATTTATACATCTAAATAAACAAGCTTTCCATTGATGTATGGTTTGTTAGGATAGGACAATATTTGCCTGAGATCTGGAATCTGAGGGTGAAAGAAAATCTAAATATTGAGAAAATCTCCTTTAAAGTTGTCCAAATGAAGTTGTTAGCAATGCATATTACTAATCAAAAATTAAGTTTTGAAATATTTACAGTAGGAAATTTACAAAATATCTTAATGGAACATTAATAGCCTAATGATTTTTGGCATAAAAGAAAAATGAATAATTTTGCTACTTAAGACTTGTTTTGTGTTCCAGGGTCACATATATATAACGTTTTATAACATTTAATGCATATCATCCAATAAAACCTTATGATCCAGCAATAAATAACTAATTTGTGCATGATAGTCATGCTTGTTGTTATTAAATTTGATTAATGTAACAGACTAAGGACATTTTGTCTTTAAATGGTGTGATTTGAAACAACGTTACTTCTTAGATTTTACTTCGGTTGCAGTGAGACTTCATACTGTAAACATGAACAAATACTTGAGGCAGCAGCTTAGACACACTGGCAGAACCCTCTGGAAACTAGGCACCTTTTCAAAAAGGGCAGTTCTCTGAAGTTAAGATGGAGCCCGTAAGTTTCCGAACTCTGAAGACTCCAGTATCACAGTTTCAAAAGAAAAGCTACCTGTATTTCTGAATTTGAGTGCACAATAATATTAAATATCTGAGGCACCTTTAATGGGTGTGGCAAACGCACATAGCATCTCTTTGCATTTTTTACAATGTTGCCAACTTTATTTACAGGACTTTGTGTAGATTAATTAAACCAGAGCTATCTTGTTGATTTTTCTGAACAGCAACTTGTACACACACGTTCGAGCTTTTCGGTAATGGGCTGGTCGTAGCTCTATTCTAATGACACAGCGTGATGTATATGGGCGTGAATCTCTCCTTACTTAATCTCACCATCACTCTGCCTTCTGAAGTGATCGCTGAAGGAGTTGTCTCAATAACGGACCAGCAGTTCCAGCATCCTAAAGCAGAAAAGAAAAGGTAAGAACCGCAACAAACTCATTTGCACCTCGCCTGAACGTCTATATAGCGATATAAAATCAAAGACGCCACTGGAAATTTAACTCGCGGGCGTGGAGGTCTGGTCCTAATTACCTACAACGCCACCCACCCTAAAAATGAGCTGGCTACCTTGACTTCTGTTCACGACGCGTTTAAGTGGAATTAAGTTGAAACAAAACATTAAATGACGAGGTGAAGCCACTTAAATTGTAAAGATTTGAACTATTTATCCTAAATCCCGAACTGAATTCTTGCCAAAGAATGTCCCATGGGACATGTCATTTCAAAAGAATCTTCACGAGTTCAGTCTTGCCTCAGATAAAAGAGATGTGCGGGGCCTTGTAGGGAGTTCTTCACATAGCCTACCAGTCAAATCTTTACGAGTCTCAAAGGGGTTTCTGACCGAACGCTGTGTGTGGTTTAGGTGGGGTTCATGTATTCATGCTTTTGTTACAACAATACTTTTTACGTTTGTTTGTTTATTTGTATGTGCTCAGATATGCCATGACCCCACCCATATTGAGAAAATTTGCTGCAGTGCCAATATGAGAGCTCTTAAACATTGCCAGGAATATATAGATACATTTTTAAAGTTCAAACCTTTAATATGCATGCAGATGAAGACTTACTTAAAGTCCTGAAAAGTCAGTAATGCTTATGTTTTAGGCATGATACAAATAGTTCTGAGTGGATCAGTATTAATTTGTTGTGTTGTGAGTGACTTGACTTTTATTTGTTCTCCAGGTTCCACTGTGTGCGCAAGCAGTATTTGTGGTCAGGATGATGTGTACCGTGTTTGCAACCTTTTTCCTGTTGGGTAAATTTACATTCTTCTCAGTTTTTTTCACACGCCCATAGAAAAGAGAAGAAAAGAAAAGAACGTTCGTTGTTCCTCATTTTCTTCCTTCTTTACTTTATAAATATTATTCGAAGTTACCAAAGTCTAATAAGTTAATATGTGTATGAAAATAAATAGGATAGATAAGAAAGGTATTCTACCAGTTTTAAACAGCTCAAGCTTGAGGCTAAGTTGGTGTTATATTTTTCTAGGTGTTGTTTCTGCCCAGACTTCCCTTCAGCTTTCAGCCTGTGTGAATAAGGAGCAAAATCTGGAGATGTTCTGCAAGTTCACTCCAGCTCAAGACCCCAAGCTCACGAAGACTTGCTACTACATGACGGAGAATAAGTTGGTTGGCTCTACCAACAGCAGCAGCATCCCAGACAGCACCTTCAAAAACCGTGCCACTGTTGCCATTGAAGAAAACACGTGTAAACTTCTTTTGAAAGGTTTCTCAGAGGACAAACCCAAGAACTACACCTGCTACATCAAACAAACTGCCATGCCGGTGTCAGCCGTTGCAGTCGTGGAAAAGAGTAAGACAACAAAACTTTAACGTTTATTACATCTTGCTTTTGATTTTGCAACATCACTGCCTGGTTATAATTATCAACTTATTTGCTTGGAATTGGCAGAGAAGTGTAGATATTTAGTTTTTTTTTTTTTTTTTGGTGAGCAGTTATGAACTTTATGAATAATATATGACCAGTGTTGGAGGTAATGCATTACAAGTAACGTGAGTTACCTAATAAAATTACTTTTTCCAAGTAACTAGTAAACTAATGCATTACTTTTATTTATTTTATTGCTGAAGTGTTGAATTTTTTTTTTTTTTTTTTTTTTTTTTTCTTCTTCTTCTTCTTCTTCTTTCTGCGGTCTACTGTTCAGACGTGAATTAACTTTTTTTCTTTAAGCCTGAGGCTTTTGGTGTAAAAAAACAAACAAACAAACAAACAAGCAAGCCCTGTCTGGGTTTAAAGAGTAACACAAAAGTTACATAATGCTATCCATAGAAGTAACTAAGCAATGTAATTGTTTTTTTTAGGGAGTAACTCAATATTGTAAAGCATTACTTTTTAAAAGTAAAGTTTTCTCAACACTTGTTATGACTTCTAATGTGATGAATCAGTGACCAACAGATGTTGATCAGCCTGCTATATTTCTTTTTTTCCCAGGTAAGCTTCAGACCTGTTCTGCCTGGTGTGTCATGCAGCACAGTGGAGTGGCACTCCTGCTAGCTTTCCTCACTTTCCCACTGTTGTCAGAGCTTCTCTAAGTGTAGAATGAATCTCTTTGTACAACACCACTTCTCTAAAACCAAATGATAAATTCTCTAGCAACATCAAAAAATAATTGTTAATGAAATTTGTGTGTTTCCTCTCAGAAATGCTGACTTCTTTAAGAACTTTTAATTCTAACATATTTATGCACTGGTTTGGGTGATGCTGATGTCAAAAACACTGTCATGTGATGCATGTCCCTTAAATACCATGTAAAATGATGTAACTTGGATGTGGTAGTATGTTTTATAAAGTTAAGTGAACCCACTGTTTGGCATTGTTTTCAAGTACGGATTCTAAAATAAAATAAAGTGCGTCTTTGGATTGGGATCGTATATTGGTGTGATGAAATGTGTCGTGTTTTAGCATGTTTATGTTGTATTTGTTACATGCCCTAATAAACGTCTTTCAGTGGCCTACACAGGATGTAAGATCATGACGTTGTTGTGTATTGCGCTCTCTAGTGACTAGCATTAAAATCTAGAAAGACTGCAGCACATGCGCAGAACGGATATGTTGCCTACACGTTTGCTGCTGAAGATAAACAGGTAACTCGCTTTTTTAAATTTAACTAGGAAATTTTTTTTTTGGGGGGGGGGGACGATAATATGTATTATTATTAGTCTTACATAACTTTTTTTCTGCGCGACTGTTTTTACGCACCTTTCTTAGCTTAACGTTAGCTCAAATGCTAAACGCTCCTTTGTGCCGGTTTTTGTTTTGCTTTTTGCCAAGTTAGTCGAAGTAATTCTAATGATAGTGATATAATATCACATTCATAAGTAAAACGAACAATCAGTTCGCAAAGTGAGCTATGTATACTTTTGCGGGCGGTTTCTTAATACATCGGTGTGATAGGACTTTTAGTTTTAACGCAGCGGCGTAAAAATACATAACATGCCGACGCCACACCTGCTTTGGACATTTTAAGAACAGGATAAACGCCAAGTCCAGTTGTATAAGGATTTTAGGTATTAAATGTGCTTCTTTTGCGTTCCTGTTGTTACTGGCTGTTTTTGTTGCAGTTTATGTTACGTTTGAGGACCACAAAGCTGAAGCCCAGACCCCAGTTTGCTTAAAATATGAAGTGAGTTTCACCTTCAGTATCGTACTTGAGTCACAGCTTATGCTTCTATTATTGTTGAAATCTGCACTCCTACAATGTTATCTGAAGTGATTTTATGTTCTCTGATAAGACAGTGTTAATGTAAATCAGATTTTTGTAATGTGCTTTTCTATATTGTAATATAAACATTTAATAATTAGATCGTGTTAGCATTATACATTTCTTAATAATTATATATGCATTTTGTTTCCTTTTTTCAGAGAACAGTCCAGTCCTGATTCTGAAGATTCTCCCATACTGCATCACAGTGAGATGCTTAAATTGAACTGTGCATAAGTTCCTTTGTCATTCTGGGTCATATTGTGTTTAAGGAAATGAACAACATGAAAATGCTTTGTTGACAGTTTGTCTTTAGTTTCAGTTTAGTTATGAGAGCTTACCGTCTGCATAGCACCATCTAGTGCTAAACAAAGTATATACAGTACATATACTGTACCTGCACAACAAGAAACAAACTTCAAAAGGTCTCTAGCCAGAAAAAAAAAAAAACATTGTAGATTCAGTAGGGTGACCATACATCTTCTTTTCTAAGTTGCCTAAAATGCTTTGATTTCCTATAGAGGGTTTGCACTTACATCCCGGTTTGGTCAGGTCCCCGGATGCACAGCCATATTGGAGATACTCGGATGTAAACAACAGCAGGATTGTACAGTTAATGTACTACTGAATATGTTGTTCTGCTAATTCATGATGTCTAAATCACAGAAAAAGATGCTAAATTGTATAGAGAAGGACTTAGTAAGCAGGATGGGGCACAGTATTTTGCAAACTGGAGTTAATAGGTGCTTAAGATATGTACGAGCAGCAATATTAACTATTATAAGATATTAGCATAATATTTCACCTACCTGACCGGAAATGATGAGAACAAACACAAATGTTCTCAAGATTCTTGCCCTGGAAATCCTGGTTCAGTTTGACCAATCACAAACGCCTTTTGTTCCTGTAACAGTTTTTTGCACTCTTCTCCTAAGTTTGTTTTAAACTTTTGGCAGTCTGTAGTACTTCACATGTTTTTTACGGTTCGACAGATTAGTACAGCCCAAAACATGACAATAATTGAGCATTGTCAGCAGCCGTAATCAGCTAAATTTGCTCATTCCGTTCGGTTCTTTAGCATTGTTTATGTTAAGTGCCACCAATATGGATGATTGATGACTTGTGAAAACACTCTATTGTTTTCATACTTCCTGAAGGTTATGATTGAAAAGACCAATACAGTGCAGGCATTGTATATAATAGACCAAACCCTGACATTTTAGGCAATTAAGAAATCAGACAACTTTGTGTTGAAACTGACATGGTACATTAATATCCATTTCTTTTATGAGTTAACAAACAATAACCTGTATGTGCTGCTTTACTAGGTGTTGCTGAAACAGTAGATGACCCACTGGCAATCACAGCTATCCAGTCAGCTGCTGCATTTTCCACAGATCAGCAAATTAAGTATCATCTTGTAAAAACGGAAGGAACAGGGGGGCAGGTATGTGGCACATGTATACAAAAACATTACTTTCTTTAAAACATAACTAATGTAACATAATTAGTTACTTTTTTAGGGAGTAACACAATATTCTAATGCATTACTTTAAAAGTAACTTTCCCCAACACTGATCATAAGATATGATGATTAAACTCTTGACTTCCATGTTTCAGGTAACCTACCGCGTGATCCACCTTGCGGATGGGCAGGTGGATGGGCAGGTAGATGGGGCTGCAGCAGTCAGTGTGGTGACTGGGTTTCCCACAGTAACACAGGCAGCAACGCCAACTGTAACCCAGGTATTACTTGTTTTTAACAGCAATAGAAATTTGAACTTAATATCAAAAAGGTGGTTGTGTTAGTAGGTGCTTATGTGCATGTGTTTATAGGCTGTAATTGCTCAGTCTGAGAGTCTAGAGGGAGAGACGTCTGAAACTCAATACTACTATCCTGCCACCATCTCTGACACAACTGCTGGCACCATGGTAACTAATCTCCATGCAGCTGATTCGGTACTATCTCAACCATCCCAAGCAGGTAATGCCAAACTACATTTACCATTCAAATGCTGATGTTCAGCAATTAAATGGATAGTTTACCCAAAAATAAGAATTCTGTCATTAATTACTCACTCTCGTGTTCAAAACCTGTAAGACCTTCATTCGCTCATCTTCGTAACACACATGAATAGGTTTTTGATAAAATCTAAAGCTTTCTGACCCTGCGTAGACAGCAATGCAGCTGACACATTCAAGGCCCTGAAAAGTACTAAGGACATTGTTAAAATAGTCCATGGGGACATACCTTAATTTTATGAATACTTTCTGTGCACAAATAAACCCAAAATAACAACTTTTTTAACAATTCAGTGTCAGTTTCTGATGCATGTTCATGAAAGTACCACAACGCATGTGTGTGGTGCTGCTGACACAGGAGGAAGCAGAGGAAGACATGTCTTCGTAAACATGTCTAAAGATTTTGAGACACAGGATGACTTGGAATTTTTTGCCCAGTCTTAGATGAACTAAGAGAGATTTACATTTTATGTCAGAACACACGGAAAAAAGAAATTGTTAAAATAGTCCATGTGAAAAAAAACAAAAATAACAACTTTATTCAACAATGTCCTTACTACCTTTCTGGGCCTTGAACCTGTCATTTGCATTACTGTCTGTGCAGGCTCAGAAAGTTCTTGGATTTCATCAAAAATATCTTAATTTGTGTTCCGAAGATGAACGGAGGTCTTACAGGTTTGGAACGACCTGTGCGTGACTAATGAATTTTCATTTTTGGGTGAACTATCCCTTTATTGTGGTTTCTGGTTATTCTGAAACATGAAATTGTGAAAGTATTTCAATTTGCCAAATACATCATTATTTATGTAGCTAGCTAAAAGTAGAAAGTTACCCATTTTTTTTAATCATATTAGCCATGCAATTATTTCATCATTCAAAGTTTTTTAGATTCAGTTGCCTCTCTTCCTTTTCTTGCAGGTCAACTCTATGTAATGATGTCGCCTCAGGATGTTCTAACCACAACACAGCAGAGGTTGTTCTCTTATATCACATGCATAAAGCCACATGTGCAATCACAGTAATCAGTTCTCTTAACAGTTTTCTTAACATCTTCAACGAATTCTATATTCTTCACAGTAAGTCGGGAACACCGCGTGGTTCCAGGGATGACAAGCGGAGGGCTCAACACAATGAAGGTTATTCTGTGTTTTGTTTGAAATCAGCAGCTCCACCTAATCAACCAATTGCTTCTGCTCTATTTCATATTAGACTAAAAAAGATTTTTCTTTAAATGTGTTGTGAAGATCTGTCTAAATGTAAGTCCTTTTTTTTTGTCCTCAGTGGAACGCAGGCGCAGGGACAAGATCAACAACTGGATTGTCCAGCTTTCCAAAACAATCCCTGACTGCAATGTGGATGCAACCAAGAATGGTCAAGTAAGCTTAGTTAGCACAAGCCACCCGCAGTGTCTAGTTTGTCTACATTTTATTAAAGGGTATAATGTACAGTGTTATTGTAGTATAACAGGGATACTATACATTTTAGAAGTTTTACTTATATTATTTATTTTTCAATTTGTATTTTATTATAGTTTTGAATTAATTTGAGTTTTACTTTATTTTTGTATTTCAATTTGTTGTTGTTTTTTTGTTACTAAACTAAATGAAAATTTGAATTTTTAGAAATGTGTTGTCTTCTGCTCTTTTGTGTAGAGTAAAGGTGGGATCTTGTCCAAGGCATGCGACTATATCCAAGAGCTGCGTCAGAGCAACGCACGACTGGAGGAGGAACTTAATAGTGTGGACAGACTGAGGATGGACAATCAGCTTCTCAAACAAGAGGTACTTCAGCTACCACAGGAAGAGCTTCTTACTTCAAATTAAGCTGGTATTCAAATGACTACTAGCTTCCACTATAACCACAACAACTGCTGCTGCTAGTAGTAGTTTTGAAGTCAGACATCTAGCAGTTCTGAACATTTTATGTTGGTGTGAATGTACAACATTTGCTCATACATTTGGTTTTCCTCTCTCTTATGCCTCTCCTCCACCTACACACACAGATGGAAGAGTGGAAATCAAAGAATCAGATGATCAGAGCCCAGTTAAGACAGCACGGCATAGTGGCAGCATCAATGGACTCTCAGTGAAGAACTGCAGATCAACTATAATCTTCTCCTGCTGTGGTCTTGTCATTAAAGGGACAGTTCACCCAAAAATGAAAATTCTGGCATTAATTACTCACCCTTATGGCGTTCCAAACCTGTAAGACCTTTGTTCATCTTAAGAACACAAATTAAGATATTTTTGTTGAAATACAAAAGCTTTCTAACCCTGCATAGACGGCAACGCAAGATTCAAGGCACAGAAAGGTAGTAAGGACATCGTTAAAATAATCCATGTGACAAGTTGTTTTCTTTGCGTAAAAAGTAGTCTTGTAGCTTCATAACATAACGGTTAAACCACTGATGTCACATGGATTATTTTACAATGTACTTACTACCTTTCTGGGCCGTGAACGTGGGCCTTGCGATGTGGTGTCAGAGAGATCTCAGATTTCATCAAAAATATCTTAGATTCGTTTTTTGAAGATGAACAGATCTTACAGGTTTGGAACGACATGAGGGTGATTAATTAATGACATAATTTTCATTTTTGGGTGAACTTTCCCTTTATGTTAATCCAGGTTTGAAATGACATGTAAGAAGTCATTCTTACTGTGGACAATCACACTTTGCTCTTTGTCTCCTTTACTGTTCACTTCACACTCAGCCTTTGATTGTTTCAGATTATTTCCAGAGTTATCTGGTATTTTGACTGCACTGAATTTGTGTATAATTTTCAGATTTGTATATTTGTAGATCTGTGTCTAAAGAGTGATTATACTTTTTTAGACTATTGTGATGGTGTATCAGGTATGTTTTTTTTTTTTCAATTGAAATGTGTTTGCAGTTTGGTGACCTTCATTGCGTTCTTTAAGCAAAATTTTATTGTTTAATGTGTGTTCAGTCAGAAGTTGTTGTTGACACCATTTCTTATGCAATGCCTTGACAATCAATTTGGGCCACAGCACCAGCTATAAAAGTTTAGTCATTTATATTGCAATTATAAAGATGTACTCTTCCCAGTAAATTTACAGTGTCTTTACATTGTTTGAATAAATCTTGAATTATTGAACCAAATATAAAGGTTAAACTCAATTTTGATGATATTTTAAAATACTGGTAGGTTTCTTGATTTTTTTTTTTTTTTTTGGATTTTTTTTTTTTTAGAACAGACAGGATTTTGAATACGAAACATCAAAAATATTTACAATACAAATTATTAATAAAGAAGCCATTGTTGTACTAATTTGAACCTCAGATTTTATATGTTGGTACAGTAGATTTGCATATATTGTTAACAAGAGCTACAGTACATATCTGAAGAGTGTAAAAAGGTTGGGTGGAACTCTTGTATGCCAAGAAACAAAAACCTTGACTAAGCTGGATATCTTTTGTATGTGCCTAATTGTGTAATGCATGCATCACAGCTGAAGTCTCATATATATGCATGTAAACTCATACATAAATAAACTTTTTTTTTTCAATAATACAGAAATATTTCAGGTTAAATACGAAGTCTTAATAAAAACTAATTATGAATTAAAAGTCAGAATTTGTGAATTAAACATCAAGGAAATTAGTGTTATATTTTAATTTATTCCACAAAAAAAAAAAAAACATTTAGAGTTGAAAAGTCAAAAGTTTGCAAAATCTGCAAAGTGGTAAGTATTTTACCAAAATAAAAGGATCATACAAGATGCATGTTATTTTTTATTTAGTACTTACCTGAATAAGATATTTCACATTTAAGATGTTTACATATAGTCCACAAGACAAAATAAGTTTTAATAATTTATAAAAATGACCCCGTTCAGTAGTTTACATACACTGAGGGACTGATGTAACTATTACAGAAGGTTCAAAGGCTCACTGATGCTTCAGAAGGAAACATGATGCATTAAGAGCCAGGGGTGTAAACCTTTGAACAAGAAGAAAGATGTGTACTTTTTTTTTAAATTTATTTATTTATTTTCATTTAATTCTCCCATTTAGAAACAACTGAAGATACCTACATGTTTCCCAGATGACAAAATAAGCTATTTATAAGTTACTTGATCTTCAAATTCAAAAAGTTTTTTACCCCGCAATTGACACAAATGGATTAATGTCAGGGTCCACAACTTCATCTTATACTACAAGCAATATTTCAATATTTTTGTTGTTGTTGTTGTTGTTGCATAGTGTTGTGCTAAGTCTTTATTATTCGTTTTTGATTATTAAATGATTTTAACCCCTAATATGAAATGATAACTATCCAAAACTTCTTTTCACAAAACGTATCTCTTAACTTGTTTGCTCACCCCTGATATGTTTGTTCCTGTACATCTTATCATGTAGGTAACTTACTAAGAATGTACAATATATATAGAATACAAAGACCCATATAGAACAGTCTGCATGGACTCCTAAACAGGGTTCATTCTGAGAACGATTTCCAATTATTTGACTAGCCTTGAATCTGTTTACTTTCATCGCGTCATGCAGCGGGAACGTCATAGTGTCACGTTTCCAACCAATCACCCACGCGGTACAGGTAACATAGTAACCTACTAGCCTTTCAAGCTTATCTTGCCAAAGTTTATAGCGACCCAACAAATTAACAACGGCAATAAAATTGTGCTAAAACACTCTAATAGCAGTTATCAATTTAATAGGATAAATATTGTGGAAGACTTGGTATCGTTTCAGACTGGATATGTTGACCTTCGTCTTTGTGTGCCTCTCTATCTCAGTTACAGGTAGGCTACTCCATGTTTTCAGTATTTGTTTACACAATATTTTTTATATTCGTATCATTGTCTGCTGTGAAGATTTTCCATCAGTGTTTTTCTCTTTTTTTTTATTTAATTCATAGTCATTTACTAAAGCGTATAGTAGAAATTATTGTTTTAATTGGAGTATATTTGGATGCTATACAGTCAAACCAAAAATTATTCAGACACCAGATATAATTTTTGATATTTTTGGAATCAGAACACGTTCATGTAAGTGAGAATAGCAAGTAAACTGTGCATACCCAAAAATTCTTAATACAGTGAACTACCAGTAAAATTGACACAAATTTGGGACCAAAACTTTAATTTGACACTTTGACATGACCATGTTTTGTTACATACCTTTCTATCAACGTTATCTGACATTTTCAAGATGAATTGGTTCTGACACAGTTTAACTCTTGAGTTCTTGTCATATTTTATTGCCATTTCTAACCTATAGCAAATAAACTGTGATAATGTGAGAAATTTTAAAGTGCATATTGCAGGTTACATTTTTTTTCGAGATAAACACATATTCGTGTATGAAAATACTATACGAACCGTTAATGCAGGATTTTAAAATATTTTACAGGACGTAAGGGCACAAATTTAGAAGACAAAGTGACGATTTCCTTGATCGCTCTCAAAAACAGCTTTTTTTTCCACACCGCGTCATATGACGTCACGAGAGGGAGTCGCTCGCCAAGCTCTGTTGTTATTCAGTAGGAGCTGTGGTGAGATGGTGTGTTTTCGGTTATTTTTAATTTCAATCGATCATCGTCATGGTAAATTATTGTGTTTATGGAGGCTGTACAAACTCCAGCCTGTCAGGACATCATGTCCACGGGTTTACTTAACAATAAAAAGAACGGTGCATCTTCCGTATCTGGGTGCGTTTGTGCGGGCGAAGAGACGAGTCCATGCTAATGCATCTGCTTCGAAAAACGCGTTCACTTTACACCGGAGGATTATCATCCCGGCAATATGATACAGTTCAACATGGGATGCCGAAGCAAGAACCAAGTGAGGCTCAAAACTGGTGCAGTTCCTTTGGTGCACACAGCACCTTCATCGGGTCCGCCGTCAGCCTGTGGTTCGTCCGGATCCGTCAGAGATGCAGCTCGACGAAAACGTGACCTGTGCACCGTAAGTCTTGTTTTTTCCTCTCATAACTTCTCATAACTACCAAATCCGTGAACATATTTATTTAAATAATGAGACACAACGAGATGTGTATAAGTTGTTGTAAAGCACCATAGCTAGCTTGTAGGCATTAGCAATGTAATTTTAAGAACCATGTAAAAACGGTACCATATGAGAAGGCATAACTGGTCAGTTATCCTCAGTTTGTTAATATTATAATCATCAAATCTAGTTACAGCTTAGTCACATTGTTTGCACAGCTAATTTGTATTTTGTGTGTGTTTTTAGGGTTTTGGGAGACATTGCAAGACATGAGGGTGTGTGAAGATCTGAAGTAGTGGAGGCCAGCTCTACCACCTCTAATACAGGTCCTTTTCAAAAAATTTGCATATTGTGATTAAGTTCATTATTTTCTGTAATGTACTGATAAACATTAGACCTTCATATATTTTAGATTCATTACACACAACTGAAGTACTTCAAGCCTTTTATTGTTTTAATATTGATGATTTTGGCATACAGCTCATGAAAACCCAAAATTCCTATCTAAAAAAAATTTGCATATTTCATCCGACCAAATTAAAGAAAAGTGTTTTTAATACAAAAAAAAGTCAACCTTCAAATAATTATGTTCAGTTATGCACTCAATACTTGGTCGGGAATCCTTTTGCAGAAATGACTGCTTCAATGCGGCGTGGCATGGAGGAAATCAGTGCTCCAAAATCTCCTGATAGCTAGCTGCATTGACCCTGCCCTTGATAAAACACAGTGGACCAACACCAGCAGCTGACATGGCACCCCAGACCATCACTGACTGTGGGTACTTGACACTGGACTTCAGGCATTTTGGCATTTCCCTCTCCCCACTCTTCCTCCAGACTCTGGCACCTTGATTTCCGAATGACATACAAAATTTGCTTTCATCCGAAAAAAGTACTTTGGACCACTGAGCAACAGTCCAGTGCTGCTTCTCTGTAGCCCAGGTCAGGCGCTTCTGCCGCTGTTTCTGGTTCAAAAGTGGCTTGACCTGGGGAATGCGGCACCTGTAGCCCATTTCCTGCACACGCCTGTACATGGTGGCTCTGGATGTTTCTACTCCAGACTCAGTCCACTGCTTCCGCAGGTCCCCCAAGGTCTGGAATCGGTCCTTCTCCACAATCTTCCTCAGGGTCCGGTCACTTCTTCTCGTTGTGCAGCGTTTTCTGCCACACTTTTTCCTTCCCACAGACTTCCCACTGAGGTGCCTTGATACAGCACTCTGAGAACAGCCTATTCGTTCAGAAATTTCTTTCTGTGTCTTACCCTCTTCAGGGTGGCCGCGGATCCTTAAAAAGTCTTAAAAAGTCTTAAATTCCGTTGTCCTAAAATAAGGCCTTTAAATGTCTTAATTTGTCTTAAATCTAAATCCAAGGGTCTTAAATTTTTTACACTTTGAAAAGGAAAAGTTTATCGTTTTGTGGAGAATCTCCTGCGCAGGTTCTAAATCTGTTATGTTGCTAGACACGCGCTTGCTTGACAACGCCTCAGTGTTGCCAGATTTAGCGGGTTTCCGCCCAACTACACGCATTTGAATCGCAGATTAGCTGTTAAGTTTAACCATCATAGAGTAAAAGTTTATAATTAGCACATGTTTTTACGTTGCCGCACACAACTGGCGCGAGCACGCGCAGAGAGAGAGAGAGAGGAGAGAGAGGCGCGCGGCGCGATTCGCACAGATTGATTCCTCTTTAACTGCTATTTGAACGGAAACGTACATACCAAGTCATGTCTTAATACCCGTTTTGGTATTCTGTTTAACAGTCGTTTATGTCTTCAGTGAACCGAAACAGCTGAGAAAGAGATGCGTGCCAGTATTCGGTTTGGGCATTTGGCCTTAAAGAGACAGCGTCCTATAAATACCTGCAGTGAGAAACACTAGTTATTTTACAATTAATTATTAAATTTCCCCTCCTGAATACTAGTGTTATTGATTTTATTACTAACTTTATGTTGTATTCATTTACACTTGTCATTTGTGTAATTGTTCTTGTTTTGTTACTGAACTTTAGTTCAGATAGTAGTTTTTGCTGTGGATGAGAAGTAGCCTACCTAAAGTAAGCATTCAGTAATTAGGAAAAAACAAACTTTTTTTTTTTTTTTTTTTTTTTTTTTTTGCTGATCCGAAAAATGATCCGATCCATGACTCAAAATCCGTGTTTGTTACACTGTTACATTGGCTTCAAAGTGAGTGAGAGCCTTGACTTTGTCATGGAATAGAAAATAATTTCTTCTTCTGGAATAGTGTTTTCTGTTGAATATTCCCAAGAATAATCAGTTAAATAAAATAATAATTTAAAATATCTTCATAGTTTTGTGCTAGACTTTTGCGGGACTTTCAATTTGGTCTTAAATTTTGTTTGAAAATGGTATTAAAAAGTCTTAAAATGTCTTAAATTTAACTTGGTCAAACCTGTAGACACCCTGCTCTTGCTTGAGGGTGTCAATGATGGCCTTCTGGACAGCAGTCAGGTCGGCAGTCTTACCCATGATTGCGGTTTTGAGTAATGAAATCATCAATATTAAAACAATAAAAGGCTTGAACTACTTCAGTTGTGTGTAATGAATCTAAAATATATGAAAGTCTAATGTTTATCAGTACATCACAGAAAATAATGAACTTTATCACAATATGCTAATTTTTTGAAAAGGACCTGTATAACACATTAGTGTGATACCCACACTGAAAATAGTTTTCTTTCAGTAGTATATGTTTGGTACATCTACATATATATATTAACAGTTGCAATGTTGTGTTTTAAGTTGGGTATTAACAGTACTATGAAATAATATTCATGATTTATTGCTGTATAAATTAAACTGAATTGAATTAACCATAAATGCAGATCTGGTTTATATACATGTTGTAAACTTCATAAAAAATGTTATACAGTAAGACAATTTGTGATTGTGATTATTTTTTATTGATTGTCACCAAAATGGGGCCATTCAAAACCTTTATAAAGTAATCCTTCCTCTGTAAACTGTCTAATAGCTGACACAACACATGCAGGTAAGGGCTTCCTGATGAATACCAGCAGACAACTTGACTGTATGCTGTCAATATTAATTGTCATATACCAATGGCATTAAAAAGTTTTACTTTATAGGTATTTGTGACCTAAATATAGTCAAACTGTAATTGAGATTAAATTTTACTGTTTATTTGTACGTACAAGTATTTTGCTTTGATTTCAGACAGCAAGCCTCAAAGTGCAGAGTCAGAGACAGCACATCAAGTTTGGGGGCATTTCCCATATAAGCATATAATAAAACAAAAAGGTGTTTATCTCTCGTGCGCGGTAATAAGAACCCGCTATATCACGTAACGTTTGCGTCGGATATTAACGAGTATGACACGCTTGATCAACGATATTCGTTTGTGTTACTGGTAAGTTGAAGCAATACTTCTAGATGACCAATGCTATGATTTTGCCCGATTAGATATCGTCAGTTTACACTGATCTCTCACCAAGACACCTGCCCTGTTCTCCTCGCACCACAACTTAATTTGTTTCCTCTGACCGTTCTTCTGTTTAATCCTGGTATGTCCCTGCTCTCTTGGCCACATAGCAGGCTCATAATTGTGTCTGTGGTTCGTCATGCGAGTGTAAATAAACATTTTAAATGTTCTCCACGTCTGAACGGTCATTGCGATCCATTGTTTTCCTACTGTTAACATTGACCGCTCTCCCTCTCGTTACGTCACTGCCGGTTTGGCAGTTTTTCAGATGCGGAAGTAAAATTATCTCACAAAAACCATAGATATATATACGTAGATGCCTCATTAGCGACTGTTTCTATGGACCGTTATACGTAAGCCGTCCGCCATTTCACTGCGGTCTACTTGACGTCATTCACTCTATGTAATTGACTGTAATCACTGAATATTCGAAATGCCACAGTCCTGCACAGCCGTTGGTCTGCAAATCTTCTATATGGTGAATGACGTCAAGTGGACCGTTCCAATATGGCGGACGCATCTACGTGCTTGGAGCGGTCCAATGAGGTATCTACGTATATATATCTATGACAAAAACGACTCCAGAAGCCTTAATAGCGTATTTCAGGGCTCTCAAGTTTTGGAAAAAGTTTGGAGTGAGATATTATCTGTTAGGGGAGGAGCCACTCAAATATTTGCAGCAGTGGCCCCTCAGCCCCACGCAATTCTCTCCAGTTTTTGGTAAAAGTTCAACTATCTATTGTTCATAATTAACCAGCACAAAATAAAAAAATATAACAACTGGTAGATCTGATAAGTCAAATTCATAAAAATAAAATGTTTAAAATATTTAAAAAATGCATATGTATCAAAAGTAAAAAAAAGAAATTTGGCCCCAAACGAGCAAACTAAACAGCAGTGCTCAATGCACATACTGTACACATACAGGAGGATTGCAGAACTTGCTCATAGCATGTATGTCAATCTGTGTGTGTGTTTGTGAAAGAGAGAGGGTACATTATGTCATTACTAATGTCATTTTGTATTTCAAGTGTTTATTGCACACTTTGATGCCTTGATGACAGTGGTAGGGGCTTGAACTTAGCTAGAGTAATTGGTTACATGTAATTGAATGTATTAAATGTATGAATGTATGAATTAAAAACGACATTTAACTAATCTGTTACAGTTACTGAGAAATAACAAATATAGTTAAATTACAGTCACTTTTAAAAATGTTTACAATTACAAAGTGGGTTACATGTAAATATTTTGATTGATTTATTTCCCAAATCGCATTGACTGCTTTAAAATAAGAGACACCAATGTTTCAGGAGTTAAACAGAGGTGCTAAAGATTTTGTGGTGGCTGTGTTTTAAAATTAAATTATTATAATCTTAATTCAAGTGATGAAGGGTTTGTAAAATTGACAGTAATTAGTGTTGAGTGCTACTTTAAAAAAAAAAAGTTAACAGTTGAAAACATTCCTTTGAAATGTAGTAATCAAATGTAATGTTACATTACCTCTAAAGCAATCGAAATAGTTACACTACTTTTAAATTACATTTTAAATAGGGAAATTTAATCTGTAGCCTATTACAGCCTATTTCCAAAATAACCTTCCCAACAATGTTGATACATTTGTGTTTTGAAATATATAAAACAATTTATTTTATTTGGATGAATTTGTCTGTCTTTTTTAGCAGATTTACCAATTATCTTGTCTTTTCCTTAATTTCAGGCCCACAATTAGTTAAAGCTGTTGAAGAACTAATAATTTTGCACAAATTTGGCTATAATCCCCAACATCAGTTCTCACTATCTTTGATCACAGGCAAGTGATTTTGTCTAGGAATCGTAAAATGGAAAAAATAAATAAATAAAAATAAATATGAAAAACCCTGCTGCATTCACTTAGTTTCTAGTAAATACAACGCGACCACCTCCTCAACTGTACTAAACGCTTCCACTGCGAGAGAAAGCGGCAGCCCCGCAACGATTCCACCGCTGGCCTTGTCCCGTGTGTGCGCGTCTACGTTGCCTAGTGACGAACGTGATTGTAGCGGGATCACGTAATATACCAGAAAACAGCAAATTCTAATTTTTTGGCTGGTAGGTGCCATTTAACTCTCAAGACAGCTATGAGCTTGGCAGAGTACTTCTCTCTGCAAAGCCTGCACCTCGTCCATTAACACCATATAGCGGGACAAGTTATCCCTTACTTTTCAGCGTGAGAAATACAAGGTGTGGCGTGAGAGCGTGTGAACTGGTTGAAATGCGTGTGTCTCACGGTGAATGCGTGAGACTTGAGAGCCCTTTTGAAGTATATTTCAAAGAAAATCTGGTTCTTACATTATTTTTCTATACATCAATTCACTGGAGTCTCTAACCTGCAATATGCCCTTTAAAGGTGTCTGATTAAATTTTGGTTTGAATACATAGTAACTAGTTTGATAACAATCAAATACTAGTATTATACTGAAAAACTAAGATATTAAATACTACAATTAAATACTTTAAAACTGTTGAAGGGTAATATGTTTCCTTAAATGTTGAAATATTTGTTTAAATTGGTTCAGGAATTATGTATTTATATTTTTCTGAGACAGTTTATCAGGGTTCAAACTCACATGTTTTTGTTAGATTCTTCTTGTCATTGTGTTTCTATTAAACAGAAAAATAAGTGGCTGACCTAGATAAAGATCAAGTCTAACCATTATTCCAGTCTTGATATGACTATTAATGTGATTTGTGATGCATTTAATGCATTTCAAAGAATTCTTTCTTACTGATGTAACTAAGGCTTGAAAAGAGCTCTTTCTGTCTACAGGCCTAAATGCTTTTACGGTTGCTGTTGGTAGTCCTTCAGTAAACGTAAAAGAGAATGAGGGTAAGTTTCTCCTCTTTTTTTCTGTTAATACTTGTCTTTCAGTTACAGCCCTACCAATGTTTCTGTGAGCCAGTAATCAGCTAAATAAAAACACTGGAGAAAATTGATGTGTCTTTATAAGGTTTGCACTAGAGAATAGTAATAGCTGTTTTGGGTGATTCAGTGATTCAGTTTTTGATGTGAAATTACTTGATTTTTCAGGAGTTGATTTGAAATGTTCCTACACTGCTGACTTTGGAGCAACACCCAGAATAGAATGGAAGTTCAAGGATCTCAAGGGCTATCAGTTTTTCATCTACTTTGCTGGAGAGGCAACTGGTATGGATACATTTTTTTTTTTTTTTTTTTTTTTTTTTTTTTTACAGTTGTCATGCAGTGTCATTTCTTATTGTGTATTGATGTGTTTTAATGAAATGACCATAAAGAAAAAATAGAGCACTCATTTTTTTTCTTTCTGTAGCTGAATATAAAGGACGTATTACTGTGTATGATGGAGGACTGAGATTTAACAAGGTGACACGAGCGGACAGTGGAGAGTATGACTGTGAGGTTTCTGGCAATGGTGGATATGACGAGAAGACCATCAAGCTTATGGTCCTTGGTAAAAAAAAAAAAATCCTATAAGCTATAAATCATTTAGCAAAGATTATTGCTTTGATGAAATAATGTAATACATAAAACCTTGTCATTTCCACTACAGTGCCTTCTTCCAAGCCCATATCCACAATTCCGTCATCAGTCACAACAGGCAGTAACGTCCGTCTGACCTGTTTCGACGCAGATGGCTCCCCTCCATCCACCTATAGGTGGTATAAAGACAACACTCCCCTCCCTGAGGATCCAAGCAAGTTACCCAATTTTAAGAACCTCACTTACAAGATGAATGCTTTTGATGGTAACCTGGTGAGTGATCATCTATAATACTAGAAAATACATAATAGCATTAATATGTGTGTGTATCAGTACTTTTATAATGCTGTATTTTAAATATAATTTTTTGTGTTAGTATAATTCAACGTTTTTACCTTGTATTAAAATAATAATTAATTAATTAATTAATTAATGAATTAATTAAATAATTAATTAATTTGCATTAAATAAATAATAGATAAATTATATTATTAAATAAATAATAGATTAAATTATATTTGTTTTTGTTTTTTTTGTGTGTGATCAGGAGTTCCCGAGTGTGTCTAAACTGGATACCGGTTCATATTTCTGTGAGGCCAGTAATGGAGAAGGCAATCCTCAGTCTGGAGATGCAGTGCACATGGAAGTCTGTATGTAACATTGTCATTGCTTTCAAATAATAACTGCACATTTACACACTTAGTGGCAGTTACTGTACAGGACTCCCAGAGTCACCAGAGAATGCGCTTTCAATTCATTATCAACATATTATCAAAGCACTACAGGACTTTAGATAGCTACTTCCACATTCTCGCATTTGATCAGATCTACCTCCTCAGAATATTCACAATACAGTGCAAGCAAACAAATACAAATCATAAACGTGCATAAATAAATGCATAAACATATCCATTAACATTATTAACCTTAAGTATATTTGTATTTTAGAAAAATATAATGCCAAACATTTTTTTAATGAATACATTGTTAAAGATGTTAAGAAACATTTTCTTAACATGGTGCAGGAAGTAAAAAAAAAAAAGAGATATTTAAAATAAACAGTACAGCAGCAGGACGACAACCAAACATTATAAATAAAAAATGAAAACAGAAAGTTATAGAAGTGTATGGAGAGGAATCCCACATGTTTTGGGGAATTTTTGGAGTCAGTGAGAGCAGGCCAGAAGAAACATCACTTCCTATTGATATTGTCTCTGCTTAGACAATCTTGTGAGTAGAGTGTTTTTTTAATCTTTGTAATTTAGCTACTTTTGGGCTCATTGTAGTTTTGTTATATAGATGATGACGAGGACAACAGCCAAGCATCAGCTGTGAGGAGCAGCTTGAGCATGGAGACCCAGAATGTCCCAAGCAAGATCACCACGAACCACATGCTGGAAAAACAGTATGGTGTATACATGTTGCAAGAGGTGAAACTAAAACTAGAGATACAAAAACTAGAATTAGAAATAACAAAGTTAAAGTTGGAGCTGCAAAAACTTAGACAAGAACCTTAAATACCATTCAATTGCTGCTCTGTATCCAAGACTTTATTTTATTTCATGATTTTAAATGTTTTTTAATTTTACTAATGTACTTGTATATACTGAAAGTGATCAATTAGAATCTAGGATCTAGCATGTTTAATACTATGTTCAATATTTTCAACTGTATTTTGCATATACAGTCAAGCCCAAAATTATTCAAACCCCTGGCAAATTCTGACTTAAAGTTACTTTTATTCAACCAGCAAGTTTTTTTTTTGACCGGAAATGACAAAGGCCAAAAAGTGGCATGTCCAAAATTATTCATACCTTTTGCAAACTTTCACAGTCTATGCGAAAATCCAAAGTTCTATACCATTCCAAATAGTCCGCTGTTCTAAAGTATCCTAATTACCCTGATTCATTGGGAACAGCTGTTTTAATCAACTCAGGTGAAAAACAGAAGCTCTCTGCTATTGGTTTGTGGACAGTCATGGCTAAGACAAAGGAGCTCAAGGGAGGACCTGCGGCTGCACATTGTGGCTGCTCACAAGTCAGGAAAAGGCTATAAGACCATATCTAAATGTTTTGAAGTTCCAGTGGCTACAGTGCAAAGTATTATTAAAAAATACAAGACGTTCCACACTGTGGAAAATCTCAGAGGACGTGGTCCGAAGCCAAAAGTGACACCTGTGCTGGCCAGGAGCCTGTGTCATTTCCGGTCAAAAAAAACTTGCTGGTTGAATAAAAGTATCTTTAAGTCAGAATTTGCCAGGGGTATGAATAATTTCAGGCTTGACTGTATATATAGGTGTAATATGTTTAAACTAGTTCTTGTTTTAATTTTCTCTGTCAGTCACACATTGTTTTTTACAATCATTTGTCAGACATAAAATGTAGATCTATTTTTTTTCTCCTGCCTGTGAATTCCAAAGCTGGTTCTTCAAGCACTCTTCCTCCAGGTCTGAAAGTGCAAGACTTTACTTTAAAGCATTTACATTTGAGTATTTGGAAAATGGTGGCTGTATTCATGAAAATGAATTTCTTACCTTGCCATATGGCGTAGAGCAATGCAAGCACAGATTATGTCGCACAACCTGTTTACAAAACACATTTCAGTAGCATTTGATTTGGCATGCCTTAAATAAATGTTTTTCTTAAACTAGTATGGATTAAAACTATACTGTTGTTATTAATTCTGTTGTCTTCAAGTTTATCATGATAGCTTTTCAGCAGCATTGACTTAAGTTTTATATGTAAACAACATGCATATACTCTATGTAAAGTAATTATTGCACATGATTATCTAATTGTGACTATTTAAACTAAGTATTTAAATATCACAAATGAACACTTCCATATATACATATATGTATATGTAATCAACTATTTTTTCCAATACACACTAACTCCTGTATTCGATCTTCTCTTAGTCAGCAGGATGCTGAAATTGTTTTACATGCCTTTGGCACATCTCACCTTGAGCTAACTTCTTAATGGCCTTTTAGCTAAAACATCAATCTATCACAATATGTTTAAAACTCTGCAGCCCATTTGATCACTTTTACAAAAAAAGAATGAACACATCACTCCAATTCTTCATCTCCTTCATTGGCTTTTGGTTTCTTTACGTATAGACTTCAAGATAAGATAAGAAGATAACCCTCACTTACAATGATCTTAATAATCTTGGTTCTTCACATTGTCTGAAACACACAACAGGACTGTTGATGACTCCTACATTTAGTGTGATCACTATGGGTGCCAGCTTTTTAAATTTTTTTGTGTTGTGACTCCTAGGTTATAGAATGCTCTGCCTTATGCCTAGCCCCTATCATTCGTGTCACAAATGTAAATTTGTTTAAATTAAAATGAGACCTTTAAACTCATAAACATATCTCTGTCACGCAGCAGGAGTCTCACATATACAACCAGTCGCGCATGGTACAGGTAACATAGTATCACCTTGAAGGGCATTTATTTTCAGCCTTTTAGCTTATCTTGACTCAGCTTTGAGGGCCTTGCAAATAGACAACTTTATAAAAGTTCCAGTAACAATAAAAACTCATTTTTTAAAAAAGAGGAATATTTCGTATCATTTCAGAGTGGATATGCTGACCTTTGTTGTTGTGTGCCTCTCTATCTCAGTTACAGGTAGGAGTCCATGTTTCCATGTGTCCGTTCGTTTACATAATCTTTTTGTCATATCACTGACTGCTGTGGACTGTCTGCTGTGAATTATTAAGCCTAAACTTTGTTAAACTATGTTTTGTTGATACAGTTTCTTTCTCTCTTAAACTTAAAAATTAAACCCACAATGGCACATGAAATTAACCAATAAAACACCACCTGAGGTAAGCTAACGTAGCTAAGTTTTGAGTAGGCCTGAGAGAAAAGGTACATTTTCAAGAACGATTTAAAAGCAGGTAGCTGTCTCTAACCACAGAATTTGTTTGCTTGTCAAATTTTAACTCTGAGTCGAAGTACTTAACATGAGTGCAAATAATAGCTTGCAACAGTTTTAAATCAGAACTAAAATGGTTGAAAAACTGAGGGGGGCCAAATAGGATGACTGGTTTTGTTGTCAATTGACTGAAGAAAATTTTCACCATTCAACTTAGCAAACAAGGTGGATAAGAAATTTATGTCAGGTTTTATTGGTAAGTATAATTGGTTGTCATCTTGATAAATATGACAGGAGAACTGGTGGTGTTCAAAGATGGAGTGGAGAGGGAGCAAATAAAATTGGGCCCAAAACAGAGCCCTGGGGATAAAAAAAATACATCAATCTATACCAAGAAACAGTGCTGTTGAATATTAAGCAGAATCCAAAATGTTCTTGAGCAACATAGTTGGAATAATATTCAATAACCAGTTATTATTTAGTTTTTGCCAGTAATCAACTGGCAAAGATGTGCATTAAGTATTTAGAATAAATTAACAGATTAAATGCTGTTTAAATACTAATTTGATAGTTTTGAAGATTAATAGGTTTCCTTAAATGTTGAAAAGTTCATTTGCATTGTTGCAGGAATTAAATGTTTATATTTTTCTGATCTTGTCCAAAGAACAGGGTTCAAACTCAGATGTTGCTTTTGTTAGATTCTTCTTGTTGGCTAGATAAATATAATGTTTTTTTTATGACTGTTAATATGATTTGTTTTGAAATGCATTTATCATGTTTTAAATAATTCCTTGTTACTGATGTTAATTACGGCTTGAAAAGCTCTCTTTATGTCTACAGGCCTTCACACTTTTAAGGTTAGCGTTGACAGTTCTTTAATAAATGTGAAAGAGAATGAGGGTAAGTTTCATTTTCTTTTTTTCTGTTTATCTTTGTTCTTTAACTATATCAGAATAATTTCTGTGTTAGTCAAATAAAAATACAGGATAAAAATTTGGTGTGGTGCCTGTGTCTGTATAGGTTTTGCACTAAAGATATTAATAGCTGTTTTGGGTGATCCTCGCTCAAGAAATCAGTTTTTGATGTGAAAATCATTCATGTACAAAGTGTTTTTTCCCCCCCAGGAGTTGACTTGAAATGTACCTACACCTCTGACTTTGGATCAACACCCAGAACAGAATGGAATTTTAAGGATCTCATTGGCTATCAGTTTTTCATCTACTTTGCTGAAATGATAACTGGTATGGATAAACACTTTACAGCTGTCATCCAGTGTCATCGCTGTTAGCTCTCAGTAGCATTTCCTTATTGTATGCTAATGTGTGTCTTATTAAAATGAAAATAAAGAAAAGATTTATACACAAAGTATTACCTTTATTTCAGGAGCTGACTTGAAAAGTTCCTACACTGCTGACATTGGCCAGTCACCCCAAGTAGAATGGAAGTTCAAGGATCTCAAGGGCTCTCAAACGTTTATCTACTTTGATAACAAGCCAGCTGGTATGGATAATTTTTACTGTTGTCATCCACTGTCATTATTGTAACCTTGCAGTAGCATTTCCTTAATGTGTGTTAATGTGTGATAAAAATAAAAAAAATGAAGAAAAGATATCTAGCATTATGGCTCTTTTTTATTTCTGCAGGTAAATATGAAGATCGTATCACTGTGTATGATGGAAGACTGAGATTGAACCCCCAAAACATTAGGTTCCCACCACCATGTTTGACAGTTGGGATGGTGTTCTTAGGGTTGAAGGCTTCTCCTTTTTTACCCCAAATGAAGGCTACATCCATAAAACAGAGGACCAAAAGTCTTCTTTGTCCAGATGAGCATTTGCAAAGGCCAAGCGGGCTTTTGTGTGCCTTATCTGGAGAAGTGGTGTCCTTGGTCTGCGTCAAAGACTATAGAATACCCAAGACTTGTCACTCGTGTAGTTTTGAATGGGGAAAAATGCAACGCTCATTATGGCCGCGAAGCCCCGCCTTCTTAGTGAAAGAGCCAATCGTTGATTAGAAAAGTCAGCGCGTCACTGCAGCTGCCGTTAGAAGTCCCGGTTGCTATAGAAACAATCGGCGCTCTAAGACGTGTGCTCAGTACTGCGCATGCGCACTGGCTCATCTAGCCGGAAAAATAAGCGTTTTTTCACGCTGTTGGAGCACAAGGAACCATATTTATGAGGCAGTTCTTGTTGGATTTCTTTGGAGATTTAAAATATGAAATTTAATCGTAAGCTTGGTGAACAGTTTTGGAGAATTTGATGTTTCCCCATTCAAACAGATAGGAGCTGCACTTGTATGCCCGAGAGGCGTTTCAAAGATGGCCGCCGAGTGACATGACTTGCCTTAAAGGGACTTTGGTCTGCGTCCATGGAACCCAGCGGTGTACAGTGTCCGTTGGACTGTCTGCCTTGAGATGGTGCCACCAGCAGAGCCCAGATTCATCAGGATGGCCTTGGTGGTGATCCTTGGATTCTTTTTTACCTCTCTCACTATCTCACTTTTGGCTTCCGAACAAGTCCTCTGAGATTTTTCACGGTGCGGAACGTCTTATATTTTTTAATAATACTTTGCACTGTAGCCACTGGAACTTCAAAACATTTAGATATGGTCTTATAGCCTTTTCCTGACTTGTGAGCAGCCACAATGCGCAGCCGCAGGTCCTCAGTGAGCTCCTTTGTCTTAGCCATGACTGTCCACAAACCAGCAGCAGAGAGCTTCTGTTTTCCCCGGTTGAGTTGATTAAAACAGCTGTTTTAATCATCAGGGTAATTAGGATGCTTTAGAACAGCTTGGACTATTTGGAATGGTATAGAACTTTCCCATAGACTGTGACAGTTTGTAAAGGGTATGAATAATTTTGGACATGCCACTTTTTGTTCAAATGTAAATCAAAGCTGAGAAATATTTTTTTCCACAATGATGCCTCTTGTACATCGTCTTATTATCTTTTGGGAGAAGCCTGTGTCATTTCCGGTAAAAAAACAACAACAAAAAAACTGGTTGAATAAAAGTAACTTTAAGTCAGAATTTGCCAGGGGTATGAATAATTTCAGGCTGGACTGTACATACAGAATGTCACAAATAATTTTGTGTGTTAACCTTATTCTAGGATTCTGGCATTGTATAGTAATGTAATTTGCATTTGTAAAACAAAATTGTGTGTGAGTGATCAGGAATTCCCGAGTGTGTCTAAGCTGGATACTGGTTCATATTTCTGTGAGGCCAGTAATGGAGAAGGCTACCCTCAGAGTGGAGATGCAGTGCACATGGAAGTCTGTAAGTAACATTGTCATTGCGTTCAAATCATAACTGCACATTTACACACTAAGTAGCAGTTAGGACTTCCAGAGTCACCAGGATGTGCTCTCAATTTATGATCAAATAATATGTTATTTTTCAAATCATATCATAATAATCGGTTCACGTCAGTTTTCACTGCACTACAGGACTTTGCATAGCTACTTCCACATTCTCACATTTGATCAGATCTAAGTTATTTAAAAAGAAACAATACAGCAACAGGAGGACAACCAAACATTACATTTAAAAAGGAAAAGTATGGAGAGGACTCACACAGAGTTTTGGGGAATGCTTGGAGTCAGTATGAGCTGGCCAGTCCATTGTCCATAACAAAAAAAGTAGGGATGCACCGATACGAATCGGCCGATCATGCTTGCGCGTTTTGTCAGTAAAGCCGGTTCTGTAATCAGCGGTAAATGCCATCAGGTGCGTGATTTCACGTTGAGCCGTATATACTACACACAGCCGTTGTTTACCGACGAGCTGCGCAAATCAATGTTCATTATCAGTGTGAATGTGCGCAGCTCGTCAGTGAACAACGGCTGTGTGTAGTATATACGGCTCAACGTGAAATCACGCACCTGATGGCATTTACCGCTGATTACAGAACCGGCTTTACTGACAAAACGCGCAAGTGATCGGCCGATAAGTATCGGTGCATCCCTAAAAAAAAGAAATAGCATAACTGTTTCTCTGTTGTGAGCAGAAGGTTGTTTTTTGCTGTTGAATGTTAACTAGCTCAGAAAGCAATTTGATTGCCACTAATTTAAAAAGTCATTACTGTATTGTCTAGCATAGTTCATTTTTGGCTAAAGTTTGTTTTTGTTATATAGATTAGATGGTGAAGACAGCAGCCAAAGAGCAGCTTGAGCATGGAGACCTATAATGTCCCAAGGAAGATCACCATGAACCACATGCTGGAAAAACAGTATGTTGCATTCATGTTGCAAGAGGTGAAACTTAAAACTAGAGATAACAAAAACTAAAGTGATACAAAAACTTGTAATACCATTTAACATTGCTACTCTGAATCCAAGACTTTATTTCATGTCATGATTTCAGATGTTTTTAGTTTCACTAATTAAATTGTATAAACTGTAAGTGATTAACTACAATCATCATTTTTAGCATGTTAAACATTTTCAACTGGTATGGATTTAAACTATACTGTTGTCTTCAGGTTTATCATTGTAACTTCTTATCAGCACTAACTTGTGTTTGATATGTAAACACCATGCATATTTTATGTGAAACAGTTATTCATATTCCACGATTATTTAATTGTGATGTTAGGGGATGTCATTGCATTGTATCTTTTTGCCTACCTCAGATTCATTTGAATGCCATATCACTGTGTAATGGAGGACTGAGGTTTACCAAGATGATGCAAGCAGACACTAGAGATTATGACTGTGACGCAATGGTGAAATATACTGGTTAAGAAAATCCAAACGAGCAGTGCACAGTTCACAGCAAACAGAGCTCCCTCCTCACCTGACCTACAGTAGGACAGTAAAACATTATTAAAGGAATCCTCCAGGTTAAATCAGGGTTATATTCTATAAACATTTGAGTAAAATAGTTGAACAAACTCTGTAAACATCACAAATGGAAACTTCCTCCTCAGGCTAAAAACAAAGCTGCAACAACAGCTCATTCCAAAATGGTTAGATGTCATCAACCAAACATATTAAACACCCACATTTACATGAGGGAGGAGGAAGTAAGACAGAAACTATTATTTTTAAACACCTGAAGCTGTTATGTTTCGATGGCATATAACTAACAATAAGTTGTGGGGAAAGTTCCTCCTATCACACATGACATGATGGACTGCATGAATTGTTGAGTTGGTGTTTCAGTGACCTGATATTTTGAGCTGAAAAAATGGACTCTGTGACATTAAAGAAGTAACATGCATTTCTATATTAGCCTATCCTTTTCAACAACTAAAAAAAGTCAGAAATGTCAGTGAACAAAATGTTGCGTATTTTATTTTAAAGACAATCTACAATATCCACAAAATCTACAAAGTGGCCTCCATATATAGTGGTGGCCAAAATTATTCAGAACACTAGTATTTTCACCAGCTAAAACATGGTTTTATGTTAGTTATTCTATCTTTTGCTGTAGTGTGTCAGTGGGAAGTATCCCAAAATTAGTATTCCAAACATTCATTTTGCCATTAATTGTAATAATCCAGTGGAAATTTTTGTTTCACACACAGAAATCTGATCTCATCATCATCCAGTCTGTCTGGAATGACATGAAGAAACTAAATAAACTGAGACAGACTAAATCCAGAAGAACTGTGGCAACGTCTCCAAGATGCTTCAAGAAACCTACCTGCAAAGCTACCTGAAAAACTATGCGCAAGTGCACCTAGGGCAAAAGCTGCTTTAAATGCAAAGGATGGTCACACCAAATGTTGATTTAATTTAGTTAATAGAAGTTAATTGACAAATAAATTATTTTTGACAGCATACTCATTTTACAGCCTTTCACACAAATGCCTAAAACTTTAACAGTATATTGTATCTTTGCAAATAGGTCTCTTGAAGCATCTTGGAGATGTTGCCACAGTTCTTTTGGATTTAGTCTGTCTCAGTTTGTTCAGTTTCTTCATGTCATTCCAGACAGACCGGATGATGAAGAGATCAGATTAGATCTCTGTGTGGAGCACTGGCTGTTGTCAGACTCATATTTCAAACAAAAATCTCACTGGATTGTTACAATTAATGGCAAAATGAATGTTTGGAAATGTAAACTGACATTTCCTGCTGACACTACAGAAAAAGATAGAAATAACTGACTTAAAACCATTTTTAGCTGCTGAAAATACTAGTGTTCTAATAATTTTTTTAAAGTTTTTGTTATGAAGTATGTCTTTATATTTTGTACATGAATATAAGATATATTTATACAAAAGAACACTATAGTGATTAACAAAACATCTTTGTGTATATTCATTTGTAGCCTATAAGCTGTTGCTGAAATAGATGCTCACACGTCTCTGTTTTAGGGTTAAAAGTCTATGAGAAAAAAAAAAACGTCTGAAGCCCAGCGCTAACATGCAGATACTATCAGAGCCACAACTGCTGGTACTATGGTAACCAGTCTCCACACAGCTGATACAACAGCCCACCCCTACCAGAAATGCTAAACCACATTTACATACTGTGGTGAGTCAGGGCGAAGTGTGCTACTGGTGTCATGTTTTTCTAAACATGACATTTTCGTAGCTTTTCAGTGGTATCTGTAAAAAAAGTCACAAGAAAAAAAAAAAAACATCAAAATATCAACCACTTGTCTTACATTTTCCAGTACCTGTGAATTTCTCATTCTAGTGACAACCTATTAACTTCCTGTTCCTTATAAATCAAGATAATCTCATTTTACATTCTTTGCATATTTCCTGTTCTTTAAGAGTTCCTAGCTAAACACTAATTAAGGGACAATATCAGTTTTATTCATATGCTGTAATGCTATCAAACTCCATAGTTCATGACACTAATTTGTATTTGTTTAAATCGAAATGAGACCTTTAAAATGTGTAAAGTGTATTAGGTTTTGAATATTAAATGATTTTACACATAATATTAAATAAACATTAAATAAAAGTCTTATTTGACAAGACAAGTCTGTAACTCTCCCTTCACAGGTTTGTTCCCGCTGTCTTATCATGTGTATTACTTAAGTATGCAGAATTCACAATAAGGAACTACAAACCATAGTTTGAACTCCCAAACAGGGGCTGTTCTGAGAAGTAGCTTGTCTTCCTTGAACCTGCGTTTACTTTTATGACGTAACGGAGCGGGAGGGTCATTATGTATGCAACCAATCGCGCTCAGCACAGGTAATACACGAGTATCAGTCGGAAGGGCGTTTAGTTTCAACCTTTCAGCATATCTTGACTCAGCTTTGCGAGGGCCTAGCAAATACACAACTTCCTAAAAGTTCTCGCAACTTAATATAAAACTAGGCTTTTTAAAAAGAAAAAGAGGAATAGGCTATATTGGAAGACTTCAGTTTCAAAGTGGATATGCTGACCTTCGTCTTTGTGTGCCTCGCTATCTCAGTCACAGGTAGGAGTCCATGTTTTCAGTGTTTGAATCATGTTTAGATTTTAGTCTTATTTGGTATTACGTGTTTATTATGATGTCTTCTGTAAATTAAAGTAAAAACTGTAATATAAAAACGTTTAATGTTTAAAAAATTTACGTTGCTAAACATTTCATAAGTGTTTTCCCACTCTTATTAAATTAAAAACGCATTATTATTTGCGTATTTAGCGTTTAATTTAGAGTTTATTTAGTGTAGGTCTGCAAGAAGTGAAAACGCTGTATCTCAAATGTGGCCTTATTTAACCAATTCTCTAACGAATCGTTTTATTGAATCGATTCTTGTTCGTTTGAAGTATTTGATCATATTCACATTCTTAAACAATGACTCAAGTGAATCAGTGAACCGAGTCAGTTTGAAATATGATTCGATAGCGATTTATGCGTTCCAAAATTAGGCTTATCTGCTTGGTTACAATACCTAATTACGGTACGTAAGTTAAGTTTTGTGTTTAGGTCGAATAGAAACGGCATTTTAAATACCACTGAATTGCTGTTTAAGTGTGAAAAAAGGCCTTCCACGGCTCGACGGTATCACCTGGAGAACCTGTATTTCCACCTCGCCCATCCCCCATCCGAAACCCGAGCTCAACAACCAGGAAATTGTGACCGCTGAAACGATATCCAAAAACGCGTGACCAAATAAAACAAATTAACAGTAAACCCACAGTATTTTAATAGACATAAAGTAAAAGTCTTTTTATTTTTATTATTATTAAATATTATTTGTCAAGTTCAGCCAGTAACGCTGACACATATTGTTGATAGCATCAACTACGCGCGCGCACACACAATAACATCCTATTGAGCAGACAGAGAAACTGTGTCTTCATGAATTCAGAGTATTTGAGTATCGTGTTTGTTTATACCGGTTACCCATACACATGGGAAACTTTCAGAACGACAAATAGCCTGGAAAACTTAATAACGATGATTGAATGAATTGTTAGTGACAAGCAAATGTTTGTGAATGAATGTGAATGCATATGGTCTATTAATTCACATTTTATAACTAATGCATTGTGTTGTTTATCTGTTCTTTTCAAATAGCAGTTGAAAAGCTGTTGTAACTACCTTAACGTCATTTTCTGGCTTTAATCTGTTGCATGTCTACATTTTTGTGGTAGAAAAAATGGGTCAGCCTTTTGACGAAGCCTCACACATTTAATGCTGACTTCAGTGTCACATTGATATTTGTAGCAAGTCTTATGACTTTCTGATTTGGAACAACGTGCTTATTTTGAAAGATCTATAATTTCTCTCTTTGGTCTTGGTGCAAACATGCATTTTATTGACGTTTTATTGAGTTATTTAAAAACACATTTAGAAAACAAATGGATTTTATTTACATGTTATATTCTTATTTGAAAAGATTTCTGTCTAAAACACATATGATATCAATCTGAACCAAATACAGTTGTGCAAACCTGCACTCTAAAAAACGCTGGATTGTTTTAACCCAACTTTAGGTCAAACATGTACTAAACTACCTGTTGGGTTAAATTTTCCAATGAAATTTTTGATCCAAAAGTTGGATTAGTTCATATTTGACCCAAAGTTGAGTTGAAACAACCCAGCATTTATCCAATGGGTCTATAGAACACGTGTAAACCTACTAAGAAATCACATGTTTGTTTTGAATACGGTTGAAGAGTAATAGGTTTCCACAAATGCTGAAATGTTCATCATTTACATGTCCGCAGGAATTACATTTCTTATTCTGAGCTGTTTAAATGAACTGGGTTCTAGGTCACATGTTGCTTTTGTTTGTTTTTGTCCTGATGTTTCTATTTAAATGATGTTTTATTAACAAAGTTCGGGAGGAGCACGTTCAGATTATTAACCTAGATAAACACAAGAGGAGCACAATCAGTAATTAACCTAATTACAGATGTGTGTGTATATACACACATATATATACACATACATATATATATACAGTAGTCAACATTCGAAGTGGATCAAAAAAGTTAATCAAAAGTTGTCCTAAGATAAGAACGGGTATTCTTTTTGGTCTTAGGACAAATTTGATGAAAGGTTTTGATCCACTTCGAATGTTGACTACTGTATATCGCAGCCTTACCTCTGTTTATTGACAGTTTTCCAGCATCCCTCCGCCACCCCTTCTCCACACTTACAACTATTTCCTAACCTATAAGGGGGTTCTCTGAGTTCGGGCCAAAATTCCGAGCTCGGAGCCTTTCCCTCGGACAGCACGCCAAATACGCATAACCCCTTTTTGGTTTATTATATGTAAGTGTGAACTCGTGAATAGAAATATAAATGGTCAATTTATATGAAGATGGTATCTGAACATCATTTCACTCTGGTTACAGCTGTTGATGCAATTTATTATTTGTTTGATGTGTTTGAGAATTCATTTTTTGTGATGTAATTAAGGATTGAATCCCTCTCCTTCTATTTACAGGCCTTCATGCCGCTTTTACGGTTACTGTTGGATCTGCGGTAAAAGTGAAAGAGAATGAAGGTAAGTTTCATTTTGATTTTACTGTTTGTTTTTTAGTTATAACTGTTTCTATGTGTCAGTGAGCAGCCAGATATAAATAATGAAGAAAATGTCATGTAATGCCTGCATAGGTTTTGAATAGTAATTGCAGAATAGTATTCGTGAGGTGTTACAATTTTCTGGAGAGCCTCTCTCTTTACTGGCTGGCCTAAGAACAGGTCTGCCTGTTTTGTGATCCTGGATTAAACATTCAGTTTTTGATGTGAAAAACATTTATGTACAAAGTATTGCTATTTTTTTTTTTTTTTTCTTCAGGAGTTGACTTGAAATGTTCTTACACTGCTGACTTTGGATCATCACCCAGATTAGAATGGAAGTTTAAGGATCTCAAGGGCTCCCAAACATTAATCTTCTTTGATAACAAGCCAACTGGTATGGATAAAATCTTTATTGTTGTCATCCTGCTGTAACCTTGCAGTAGCATTCTCTTATTGTTTGTTGAATGGAGGAAAATATACAGCATTGTGCAATTTTTTTTTTTTCCCTTTCCACAGGTAAATATGAAGGTCGTATCAGTGTGTATGATGGAGGACTGAGATTTAACAAACTGACGCGAGCAGACACTGGGGACTATGATTGTGAGGTGTCTGGCAATGGTGGATATGGCGAGAATAGCATCAAAGTCACAGTCCTTGGTATGTTATATAGCATTATATACAGATAAAAAACGTACTACCTGAGAGCTGTCACTGATATATGTCATAAATCACAAACGTAGGCATTCCAAACCTGAATGCATTTATTTTTTCTGTGCAACACAAGGTATTTTGAAAAAATGATACATAATATGTGACCCTGGACCACAAAACCAGTCTTAAGTCGCTGGGGTATATTTGTAGCAGTAGCCAAAAATACATGGTATGGGTCAAAATTATTGATTTTTTTTTTTATGCCAAAAATCATTAGGAAATTAAGTAAAGATCATGTTCCATGAAGATTTTTTGTAAAATTCTTACTATAAATATATCAAAATGTACTTTTTGATTAGTAATATGCATTGTTAAGAACCTAATTTGGACAACTTTAAAGGTGATTTTCTCAGTATTTTGATTTTGTTGCACCCTCAGATTCCAGATTTTCAAATAGTTGTATCTCAGCCAAATATTGTCCTATCCTAACAAACCATACATCAATAGAAAGCTTATTTATTGAGCTTTCATATGATGTATATAACTCAATTTTGTTAAATTTTACCTTATGACTGGTTTTGTAGTCCAGGGTCACATATGGAAGTCAGTGGGGTTTGGTGGTGTTTATATGCTTTGATTAAATAATGTAACACACGAAACAGCCTTGTCATTCCTACTGTAATTTTTTTTTTTTTCCACTACAGTGCCTCCTTCCAAGCCTGTGTCCAGAATTCCGTCATCAGTCACAACAGGCAGTAATGTCCGCCTGGCCTGTTTCGACGCAGATGGCTCACCTCCACCCACCTATAAGTGGTACAAAGGCGGCACTCCCCTCCCTGAGGATCCAAGCAAGTTCCCCAATTTTAAGAACCTCACCTACAAGATGAACGTTTTCAATGGTAACCTGGTGAGTGTTCATCTGTAATACTTGAAAATACATAATGACCTACATAATGATTATAATGTGTATAAATTATGGAAGATTGTTTCTGCCACAGAAAAAAAGATAATTGAGACTTTTTAATCTCATAATTCAGCTTTCTTGCATTTCTGAATATGTCTCACAATTCTGTCTTATAATTCTGATGTAAAATTGCAGTTACAAGATATAAGCTCGGAATTCTAAGAAGTCGGAATTGTGCTTGCAATCGCAAGTTAGCATCTTGAAATTTTTTCAGAATTGCAAGGTTATTCTGACTTTTGAAATGGAAGTGTGAGAGAAAAGTCAGAATTAAGAGATGTAAACTTAGAATTGAAAAAAAGATTGCATTTCTGAGTTTATATCTCACAATTCTGAGAAAAGTCGCAATTACATTTTTACAATTTGTTTTTTTTATCCCAACAGTTTCCATAATATATTCACATAAAATGACTAAAGTGCTTTTATCATAAATTCAGTACTATATATTCATAGAATTTAAATGTTTTGTTGGATTAAATTTGTAAAATTGTTTTCTTTGTGTGATCAGGAGTTCCCAAGTGTGTCCAAGTTGGATACCGGTTCATATTTCTGTGAGGCCAGTAATGGAGAAGGTGCTCCTCAGCGTGGAGATGCAATGCTCATGGAAGTCCGTAAGTCAGGTTTCTTTCACAGTATGCAATTGCAGCAAAATGAAAACGGAGTATGGAAAAATGTTTGTGTTTCCAGACTATTGCCCCCATTGTGTTTTTATAAAATATAAATTTTAAGAAAGAAGAGGGTTCTGTGAAGGGCATTGACAGTTTCAGTTTACAACATGTTTTTGAAGCGTGGAGCGTTGTAGGCAGTCACAGACATGCTTGTTGAGTGCGTGAACACAACGGCCAATCAGACGTGTAGGCCAGAGAATCTGCTCAATACCGCTCAAAGCACTGGAGTTTTAATTTAGTGCTATGATAACAAGAACCAAGAAATTTGACTGGTATTGGTACAGACTACTGAAATTTTGTTACTGTGACAACACTAGTTTCTAGTATTGTGAGAGTATCAAATTGTGAATTCAGTATTGTGAACTGAACCTTTAATTGTTAAACACTTAATTTGTTTTTCACTATGAAATATGGTCTATAACAGTGTTTCTCAACTCCAGTCCTCGGGACCCACTGCTCTGCACATTTTGTATGTTTCTGAGTCTGACACACTCAGTTCAGTTCATGAATCTTTCTACTAATGAGCTGATGATCAAAATCAGGTGCCTTAAATGAGGAAGACATACAAAATGTGCAGAGCAGTGGGTCCCGAGGACTGGAGTTGAGAAACACTGGTCTATAAAATCTACAGAAAAGTCTGGAAAGTTGGGTCTGGAAAAGTGTGGAATTTTCAAATGGAAAATGTTTTTTCCTGCTAAGTAACATTGTCATTGCTTCCAAATAATAAGTTCACTGCACTATAGAACTGTACCTGACTTCTTCCACATTCTAACTGTTGATTAGGTGTACCAGTGCAAGTAACAAATAAAAAACAACTTTCCGGACAACAGAACTGTTTACAGAAGTTTATACAGAAGAATCCTACATGTTTTGCAGAGATGTAGAATTTTGCTACCCTGGAAATCCAGAGGTCTCGCGAGAGCACATTTTGAATTGTCTCTGCAAGACACTCTGGCATCGAGCAATGATGCAGGTTACTGCATTACGTAAGCAGTTGTGGGAACCAATCAAATCGGTGTATCTGATGTAGGCGGGACAGAGGCGAGCTAAACTGATGACGACAGCGCTGCGACGTCCGAATCATGTAGTAAACTTTGAAAGATCGCTGTTGCTACAGATGAACACCAGTTGTTTGAAACGGCTTTTGTGGCTACAATGAACGAGTTAGACTTGGCTTTTCATATAAAAGAGGAACAGAAAACCGAAACCTCGAATCGTTCCTTTGCAAGAAGGACGTTTATGCTGTTTTGCCGACTGGATACGACAAGAGTTTAATCTATCAGTTCACGAGTTCACGCTTTCATATAATTAGCCGGAGAATAGTAGTGCATGTTTGGCGTGCTGTCCGGTGAAGGGCTCCGAGCTCGGGAGTGGCCCGAACCCAGAGTACCCCCCAATAGGAGTAGTGAGAACTCGGAGTGATGAGATGGGGTGTTGGAGGTTTACTGATAAACCATCGAGTGAATTGAGGTGAGTCAGCTGTATTTAAACCTATGGCGCTGATTGACTTGAGTGGGCTCCTCTTGTAATGTTTACGCTAAGTATCTGACGCGCTTCTCCCGAACTTTGTTAATGAAACATCATTTAGCTCTGCTGGTAGCTAAGCGTGTATTGTTGTGATTGGTCGTGGCGTTATCCAATTGTGTGCAGTGAAAGTTTCAAATGCATGCTTGGTGCCGCCCCTCGAGTTAGGCAGTTTTCATTGCTCGATCCCAGACCCTTAATCTTAATAGATTAGGGTCTGGATTTTTCCAGGCTAGAATTTTGCTGCTATATTTGGAAATTCAGCAATGTTAAAAGTAGGGATGCACCGATCATGATTTTTCATGGCCGATTCCGATACCGATTTTTTACAAGCAAGCTGGCCGATTCCGATACCGATTTCCGATTTTTTCAAAAACAAGAAGTTATGCAAGTAAACAACATAAACAACATGTTTATTTAGTATTTAACAGGCCAATCTGGCTTTGGCTATTGAATCAATAGCATCTGACATCTGAAATTAAATAATAAATAAAAAATATGAAAGTAAATACAGTTTTAATAAGTAAAACATGCTTTTAGTAAAGTAAAACAGCAAGCCAACAGGCATTTTAATGTAAAATAATAATAATCATTCTTAACAGAACAGACTTTTATTTTTGGCTTTTCAAAAGTAAAGTAATGCTTTTTACAAAAATAAGCATCTCAGCTTTGTCACAAGTGAGTCTGTTTCTTTTTTTCATCTGTCACGTGAGAAGCTGAGCTGAACAAACGTTCGCTGTCTGCGCTTGTGCAGGGCGAGGACAGGTACGCTTGCGCAACTTCAGCGAGCACAGAAAAGCGGCTGTCCTTTGCAGACATTGCAGATTGCAATCTTCACGTCCTGCTCACAGATTTCGAAAAACCGCCTCACAAGTGACATGTTTCTGAATGAATCGAAGCCGCGGCCCGCGTACACACTTCCGGAAAAAAACCGGCCGGGATAAAAACGAAAACCGGTTGCCGATCGCGCGTTAGATGCAAAAACCGGCCGGTTTCGATTTATGGCCGGTCAACCGGTGCATCCCTAGTTAAAAGTCATCTTCACCTTTCTTAAGGCAGAGATTGTATTTGCATTAGGGGTGGGTGATACACCAGTAGACATGATTTAGCTGTCAAATATTTAACTGGTAGAGATTTTGGACTATCGTCTCTATCGCGGTTACGCGGTCACATGATGTTGCTGTGCTACATGATCACGAAAACCTATTGTTTGCAAGAGTGAAATGGTGAAACGCAATCAGCAGCGAAAGAGAACAAATTTTTCTTCTTTATAGGCCTTGAGCGGGTAAAATACCCGTCTTTGCAAGTATCCTTGGTAATTTAGGTCTTAAGTGAAAGCAAAGAACTAAGAAAGAAAACATGAGTAACAGTATATTGGATCCAGGCAGCTCTTAAAGTGACAGCAGTCTAATATTCCTGCCATTCATGTATCATTCATTTTAATGTTTATTTGTTGAGGATCTTAAAAAGGTCTTAAAAAGCCTTAAATCAGATTTTAAAAATCCTTCCGTTACCCTGTGTTCACGCCAAGGATGAAAACTATAGCTTATACAGTGGTGTGAAAAAGTGTTGGCCCCCTTCCTGATTTTTTTTTTTTTTCTTGCATGTTTGTCACACTTTAATGTTTCAGATCATCAAACAAATTTAAATATTAATCAAAGATAACACAAGTAAACACAACATGCATGAAGGGGTTTTTTTATGAAGGGGGAAAAAAAAATACAAACCCACATGTCCCTGTGTGAAAAGGTGTTAACCCGACCCCCCCCCCCCCACCCCTGTTAAAACTTAACTGTGGTTTATCACACCTGTGTTCAGTTTCTCTAGCCACACCCAGGCCTGATTACTGTCACACCTGTCCGCAGTCAAGAAATCACTTAAATAGGACCTGCCTGACAAAGTGAAGTAGACCAAAAGATCCTCAAAAGCTACACATCATGTTGAGATCCAAAGAAATTCAGGAACAAATGAAAAAGAAAGTAATTAAGATCTATCAGTCTGGAAAAGGTTATAAAGCCATTTCTAAAGCTTTGGGACTCCAGCGAACCACAGTGAGAGCCATTATTCACAAATGGCAAAAACATGGAACAGTTGTGAACCTCCTCAGGAGTGGCCGGCCGACCAAAATTACCCCAAGAGCGCAGTGACGACTCATCCAAGTGGTCACAAAAGACCACACAACAACATCTAAAGAACTGCAGGCCTCTCTTGCCTCAGTTAAGGTCAGTGTTCATGACTCCACCGTAAGAAAGAGACTGGGCAAAAATGGCCTGCATGGCAGAGTTCCAAGATAAAAAAAACCCTGCTGAGCAAAAAGAACATAAAGGCTTGTCTCAGTTTTGCCAGAAAACATCTTGATGATCCCCAAGACTTTTGGGAAAATACTCTGGACTGACGAGACAAAAGTTGAACTTTTTGGAAGGTGTGTGTCCCATTACATCTGGCGTAAAAGAAACACAGCATTTCAGAAAAAGACCATCATACCAACAGTAAAATATGGTTGTGGTAGTGTGATGGTCTGGGGCTGTTTTGCTGCTTCTGGACCTGGAAGGCTTGCTGTTATAAATGGAACCATGAATTCTGCTGTCTACCAAAAAATCCTGAAGGACAATGTCCAGCCATCTGTTCATGACCTCAAGCTGAAGCGAACTTGGGTTTTCAGCAGGACAATGATCCAAAACACACCAGCAAATCCACCTCTGAATGGCTGAAGAAAGGAAGACTTTGTAGTGGCCTAGTCAAAGTCCTGACCTGAATCCTATTGAGATGCTGTGGCATGACCTTAAAAAGGCGGTTCATGCTCAAACCCTCCAATGTGGCTGGATTACAACAATTCTGCCAAGATGAGTGGGCCAAAATTCCTGCACAGTGCTGTAACAGACTAAGTTATCGCAAACGCTCGATTGCAGTTGTTGCTGCTAAGGGTGGCCCAAACAGTTAAGTTTAGGGGGCAAACACTTTTTCACACAGGGCCATGTGGGTTTGGATATTGTTTTCCCTTCATAATAAAAAACTTCATTCACAAACTGCATGTTTTGTTTATTTGTGTTATCTTTGATTAATATTTGAATTTGTTTGATGATCTGAAACATTAAAGTGTGACAAACATGCAAAAAAACACATGACAGTGATCACAATGGAATCACTTGAAAATCAATAATATTAGTAACAGCTAATAGGAATCCACTTGGCTTTAAAGCGTTTAAGCATTTAAAGCAGCAGATGACAAAACATTACTGTATGTTTGTGTAAATGCTGATGTAATCATCTTAAAACTTTTTATTCTTGGTGTAAACAAGCCTCAAGTCTCACTTTTTGCTGTGGCTTCAAAATTCTCAATTTATTCAACGTAACATTTTGACTTATGATTAGAGGTCGACCGATATTGGTTTTTACCGATACCGATAGCTAGGTTGGACCACGCTGGCCGATACCGATTAATTAACCGATAGTTTTTGAAAATGGATATTGAAGGCCAACTAAAATAGTGCTCTACTATTTAAAAAAATAAATAGTAAACCATACTTTGTAAATGAATAAAAATATTAATATTAATTATAAATTGATCATTAAAGTTATTTCATAGTTCATTAATGTTAACAAAATGAACTTCGAAATTTAACAATATATCAGTAAATGTTGAAATTAACACTCTAACAAGGAACAACACTTCTATTCTACAGCTTTCATCAATCTTAGTTGATGTTACAAATGGGCTCATTGTAAAGGGGTGGGAATCTTTAAATTTTAACATTTTTTTATTATATAAGCAGGCTGCTTTTTAAAATAATTACTTATTTAAAATTAGTGTTCTTTAAGTGTCGGCAAGTTTACAGAAATAGTTTTTTTCTTTTTCGTTTGATTATTACTGATGAGATCAGACAGTGGCTGCTTTAACAGGCTGCATTCAAACGAATGCACAGATCTATTTCGATGTATCAGATGTTTTGTCCTGCTCTGAAAACATAACTGACTGTGTGTACATCAGTTTCGTATAAAAGTATTTGAAAATCCAAGTGCATTTAACTGCATCTGCAATCAAGCTTTTTAGGACGAACAAACACAAAGAGCAATTGAAAGTCTGTCAGTGCATCTAATAGTACTGCATTACAAACGGCAGAAATGAAGGCACATGTAAAGTCAAAAACTGCGATTGACAGCTCACACTGTCAAACAATACACTTAGCTCACTGTGGAAATTCTGTGCAATGAAGCCAGCCGCGTTTCTGGCGCGCACGCGTGCCATATGCGGGAAAAACACACGCTCATTGAATCTATTTTTCACCCACCCTTTAATGAAACCGAACAAAAGTGCAGCGCTGTGTTGCGCGGACAACTTGCAGATATCACACACACACACACACACACACACACACACACAGGACGCGTTGTATAGTTCAAGCATAAATCTAAAACAGTTTATTTAATCACCAAACGGGCAAATGTTTACTTCAAGAATGATCAAAAAAGCGGCAAAGGTTATTTTAAACATGAAACGGAAAGAGAAAGTGCGATCTATGTTGCAGCCATTTCAGAAACAATTTCTAATCTGTTTTACATTTATGTTAAAATATTATTTGTTTTTGTTTTGTTTCAGTTTAATATGTTAATTACGAAAGAAGTTTGTGTAATTTGTAAATGTCATAAAGGACGTGGTATGAATTGGATGGCAATACGCCAGGAGAATTGGAGAGGGTCAGACACAATTTTTGACAACTTCGTACGTTTTTATTTGTGGAAAATCCCTTCTTTAACGAATTTCGTTTTGTATTATTTTTATCTTAATTTTTAATAGATATTTTTGTTGATCAGTTATTAAAATCAAATAGGAACAGGAAAATGGCATTGTGAAATAAGGTGCGTAACAAGATGCAAACTCACCATGCTTTAACGGCCTGAAGAAAAGGCTAAAACATAAATTATAGCTCTGTATTAAGCATACAGACTTAATTAGAGCTACAGAAATACATAGTTTGCTTAAATGCACAATACTCAATTTTCCAGCACAGGGTCAAGTCTTTATGAACGATGTAGAAAAGATGTGTAATGTAAAACTATGGCGTGCTGTGACTGATTTTGTCGGCTGAATGAACACAGTTTGCTTTCTCATGTCTTTACACCTGCAACTTTGCTGGCTAAGAATATAAACAGCTGGATATAAATCAATACAAATATATGGTAACAATCCTGGCATTAAACAGTGGTCTAGGGCTTAACCTCTCATACTCCATGACAGCGGAGCCTGAGCCGCTTCAGCAAAGAACGCAACCCGGAAAAACTATCGGCAAAGATTTTGCCGATAACCAATAGTTCGGCCAATCAACTATCGGTGCCGATTAATCGGCAAAACCGATACATCGGTCGACCTCTACTTATGATGACCTTCTAAAGAGGGAGAACCTTTTTATGTTTCTAGTATTTGCATCTCTAACAGATGTTTTGATCGACTTCAATTTGTTGTTTTTCTTTGTTATAGGTGATCTGAATGTTGGTGGCATTGTTGCAGGAGTTATTGTGGCTTTGTTGGCAGTGGGATTGCTCCTCTTTGGTCTCTGGTATGCCAGTAAAAAGGGATATCTCCCAAGTAAGTTCTCACTGCTCAAGTGTTTGAGTATGTGCGTGTTTGAGAGATAGAGAGGTAAACTATAATAATTAGAAATTCAAAATGATTTGACTGACTTGTTTTTTGTTTGTTTTTCCTCCACAGAAAAGACAGTGAGGTAAGAGTTTTATATGTCTTATCGATGGCACATACAACCTCATAACTGACATATGATACTTTAAAATGCTCTTAAATGTAATAAATATATGTAAATTATCTCTTGCAGCAAACCGAAACAACAAGCTGTTTATACACAGCCTAGAGCAGATGATATGGATGATGGGGATGTAAGTACAACACATCTTCCTCAGTTGTATGAATGATAATGATCAGGAATTCTTCTTGCAATAGTTTTTGAATGTCCTTTTCTAATTGTGGTACTGATAAAATAATTATATTTACGCTGTTTTGTGTCTTGCAGGGAGAATTCAGACAGAAATCGTCTTTTGTTGTGTAGTCTGTGCTGCCCTGGATAAAATGTCAAGATTCTGTGCCTAGATCAATTTTTTTTTCTGTTGAAGTTCGTGCAAATCAGGATCAGTGTGTATGTGATGAGATATGCCTCCCTGCCCAGCTTACCACACTAGTTGACCATAGAAATGTTCCAAAGCTTTAAAACATCCTTAATGTTTGTGAGATTGCAGATTTAGTTTTAGGAATCTAAATCCTGTGTCTCTGTTTTGTAGAAATGAATAGAAATGTAATTTATTAAACTATGATTAATCCACGAGTGGAACACACACCTAAAGGGTTTAATAGAATTTGCTCTAAATTAAAGCAGTTGTTTAGTTATGTATGGACTGAGATGTCCAATGCTATTTTTACATGACTCTGCACTATGATATAAAACTTTCTGGGGAAGAGAAGGTACCTTAAATGTTCCCCATTCAGGAAATAATGTCCCCTCTGCTTTATATAAACATTTGCTGTACATTATAGTCATTAATGTTGTTTGTATACTTCACTGACATTTTTATGATAGTGTACCTTGTGTGTGTTTTATGTGTTTTATACTTCATGAAATGTAAATAGATCTTCCTGTCTTTTTATTGGATTTTTTTAGGATTTAAAATCATGCCTCATTGACCTCTCTGAACTATTCATCTGGGAACAAATTACAAAACTTGTTTTTCTTTTGTTTGATTGAGATTTTTATGTGTTGATCCTATTCTTCCAATAAATGAAATTTGCCGATTATGACTTAAATATATAAAATATTAACGTTCCTCTGGTTTTCTCTTTTATGCAGAAAACCACTTGTGAATGTTAAATTAAGTAATGTTATCTATGCTTGCCTCAGCTAAACAATATGACTCTGATTCTGCTAAGTACTACCTTTCTATCACGTAGGATGGCATTAGGAATGATTGTATTTGTCACATTATTTCTAAACGTGTCTAAATAATCTGAGGTGATCTGAATATGTCCGCTAGGAGGCAGTGTAGGACAATAACAAATTTTGCACAGCTTTAAACACTTGGGCCCGGTTTCACAGCAGGGCTTAGACTAAACCAGGATTAGGACATAGTTCAATTAGGACATTTTTATAAACATGCTTAGAAAAAAAACATTTCTGATGTGCATCTTGAGACAAAACAAAGGCACTGATATATTTTAAGATCAATCAGTGCAATTTTGTTTCAGTTGAAACAGCTCAGACTTACATTTTAGTCTAGGACTAGGCTTAAGCCTTGTCTGTGAAACCGGGGGTTGGAAGTTTTTCTCCAAGAAAGGATTTAGATATTTAAATTTGAAGTGTGTAATTTCCAGTGTTATGAGTAACGCATTACAAATACATAATCAGATTACTTCAAGTAATTAGTAAAGTAACGCATTACTTTTTAATTTATAAATTGCTTTTTTCTCTCATGTATTGATTGACAGCTCTCATGTTCAGAAAAATCGGGCGGAAGATGTTACTGTAGTTCCAGAATAAATTCCATACAAGCATGATTCAGTATTCCTCAAAATGAATGAAAACAGTGAAATGCAACTCAGAATAAGATGCAAAACTGCAATAGTTACGTGTTAACACAAATATCCTTTATGTATTTAATCCCATTTTATTAGCCAGTGTCTTTGCTGCTAACCTTAGATGATCAAATTCAGCAATACTAAGAAGTAAAAATTACTCTTGAAAAACATTTGTGCCTCTTTTTTATTGCTAAAGTGCGTTGAACTTTTTTCTTCTGTGTTCTACTGTAAAGACGTACCTTTACTTGCCCTTCAGCCTGAGGCTTATTCATTTCACATTTGGTGTAAAAGGGCTTTTATGTTTGCCAAAAATTTAACTTTTTTATATTATAAACAAAAACGCAAACCCCGCCTAGATTTAAAAAAAAAAACAAAAAAAAACGCAAAAGTAACGTAACACGTTACTTTCCTTAAAAGTGAACTAACAGAGCTGGGTGGATTACTTGCAAATTGTAATCCGTTACTGATTCCATTACATGACAAAATTGCAGTTAGCACACACACATTTTAGGTAATATAATCAGACTTTTAGATGACTTTTGACCTTATTTATCACATTGGTTCAAATAGGATAATCTTGTACCATATTGACATAAGAATACAAAGAGTAAGAAAATAGATTCCATTTGTTGTTATTAACATGAAGTGCAATAAACATTACATTATGTCAAGGTTTCTTAAACTGGGGTTTGTGAAGGAACTGCAGGGGGTTTGTGAGTTTAATTAAAAGCTAATAATTAATTAAATTAATAAAAAAAGAATCAATATAAACTTACTAACAAATGTTTTTTTATTTGTTTACCTGCATGTCATGTGACCATAACCGATGTTAGAAAAACATGAAAATGCAAATTTGATACTTAATTATTAAAATATTTATTTGAAAATCTCAGGGTTACTTCAAGTAAATATATTAGGTGAAATCTGTACATTTTAATGTTTTTTTTAAAACCTTCCAAAAGCATAGAAATATATTGTGAAATGTTGTGTCGCCACTTGACTAATGACTTATCTTTGTGTGAATGTCCACAAAACTTGAAGACTTTCTGAATAAGAAAGGAACATTTTAAAGATGAAAAAGAGGAATTAGAGAGAATAAATTATGCATAATTTATTGCTATTGTGTAAATAATATTTAATCATGTAATCCATAAAAAGTAACTGTAGTCTGATTATGAGTATTTTAAAATTTTATTTAATCTAATTTAATTACATCTAAGTACATCATTTTTGGAATCTGATTATGTAATTCAGATTACCTGTACTCAGTTACTACCCAGCTCTGGTAACCAGGGGCGCCGCTAAGGGCGGGAAAGTTAGGACAATTCTAGGGGCCCACAGAGATCTGCTTTGGTGTGGTAGGGGGGGCCCAACCTCATATTTTGTCATAGGGCCCAAAATTGCGAGCGGCGCCCCTGCTGGTAACTAAGTAATGTAATTACTTACTTTTTTAGGAAGTAACGCAATTAAATGTTTTCCGGATTAATATGACAAAAGATATTAGAATTATAACAAAAAGGCTCACATAAAATGTATAATATAATAGAATAAAGCAGTAACTTTTAGAACAAAAGAGCTTGTCAGCTATACTTAAAGCATTATTTGCAAAATGCAGCTTTGATTACAGTTCATTCACCAATTTACAGAATGCATCATTTTTCAAGATTTGACATTGCTGTTTTTTGGGGGGCTGGCCACTTACAGTCCCTTCACACCACAAAACCAGTCATAAGGGTATTTTTTTTATTATTTAGAGATCCATTTGAGATTAATAATAATCTGAATAAATAAAATCTCCATTGATGTATGGTTTGTTTGGATATGATAATATTTGACAGAGATACAACTATTTGAAAATCTAGAATCTGAGGGTGCCAAAAAATCTAAATATTGAGAAAATCGCCTTTGAGGTTGTCCAAATGAAGTTCTTAGAAATGCATATTACCAATCAAAAATTAAGTTTTGATATATTTACGACAGGAAATTGACAAAATATCTCAATGGAACATGATCTTTACTTAATATCCTAATGATTTTTGGCATAAATAAAAAATCTATAATTTTGACCCATACAGTGTATTTTTGGCTATTGCTACAAATATTCTCGTGCTACTTAAGACTGGTTTTGTGGTCCAGGGTCACATATAATTGCCTATCCTCCACATGACGCGTTCTACCTGCGCACAGTTACATAAGAACGTTCTACTGAATGTGAGCAAACGTCAATGACGATGATGCTTCTCAGTGAACTGCGCTGCCTGCAATTCGAGCGCATCTGCTTAACGTCACCTTTCAAAACTGCGACTTTAAGGGCGAGGGGGTGGGGCTGGGCGGGACCCGTCTGCTGATAGGCTGCTTCCGCTTTCAGTCAAGCCCCATTCATAAATAAGTCATGTCTAGGAGGAACCGATGTAACACGTATTGATAGATTTCGCTCGCGACGCGCCTGCTACAACATTTAACTACACACCGAGCCGCGAGTGGCTCCGGCGAATTATATTTCTTTCCGTGGCGGACAGCGACAGCGATGGTTGTCGATACGCGGAGCGAATGAGATTGACTTCCGACTGGTGACCCCTTTCTCAAACTGTAATGACATGAGCGCTCCAGCAGGAAGCTCAAATCATTTTGTGTTTAGAAACATTGTAGCGCGTCCGCCAAGACTTCTGTGGGGAATAATGGGGCGTTTTTGAACCAGCCTTTAACGCAGATACTGTAGCGCTAGATTCGATGTTTTAAACGTGTGTCGTGTCCGTCCATTTGGACGCATCAAAAGTAAGCAAATCGCTGTCTTGGAGCCAAATGGAAAGCTGAACCATGGCAGCAAAAGAGGACCTATATGCCAAAGTCGCACCACGGATGCAGCGGCAGAACCGGCCGGGAACTGTCAAACATGGAAATAGTCTGGATGTTTTGCTGTCAATGGGCTTCCCTAAAACCAGGGCGTAAGTACCAGAGTTTCATCTCTCCCTGATCTCAAGCATCACGCAGCTGCAATCACAGCTGTAAACGTTAAGAACACAAACACATGTGACAAGAACACTGCCAAAGCTCTTGGAAACAAGGCAGATATTTAAAACATGTAGTACAACTTGCTTTTGTAATGGCGTCGGTCTGCTTGTGTTATTGATTAACATGACGAAATGGACTCAGTCGCCAATGGGTTACTGAGTATAAAGTTGTTTTCCTGTTGCCTCATTAAGCCCTTCTTATAAACTCGTCTTACATGTTCTGGGCTGCATCTGTCCAGACAGGACATGTTCCTGCTTACCAGCGCTTCCTCCAGCGGATGAGGTTGGCACCGCTGGGAGGTCAGATCACCGCTGGCCATCGCATTGGCGTTGTGTCAGCGCATCCATAACTGCTGCCTGCTATTTTTTACAGTTATTTTCCTGGCATCATGGCACTTGAACATGCACCGGACTGGGAATCGCAAGGAACGATTTCACAGTCCCTTTAGCAAATCAGAAATAAATGTAGTGCAGTTCTAGCAGATGGTGCGTTTGCACAGAGTTTTAATTGCTTTTCACAGAGCTGTTGTTTGGCAAACATCCGATCTAATAATTGGTCCTAACTGTTATATAACACTGCTGAACAAGCAAAACTTAAAATAACATATGGTAACACTTTACAGGTCCCATTAGTTAACGTTAGTCAACACATTAACTAAAATTATTGTTATTAGTTATTTGTTACAGTATTTATAAATCTTTATTAACGTTAGTTAATACAATTCAGCTGTTGATGGTTAGTTCAGGTATAATAAACAATAGGGATGTATTAATATTGATATCAAAATCTCACAATTTGAAAATATCTTGATTTTGAAGTCTACGATATGATATTTTTTGTGATATTTTAGTCTCTTACTCTCTCACTCACTTTTGTACATTTTAAAGTTAAAATCTAATGAACTTTCAGTGTTCAGTGTTCCAACCCATGTTCTTAACTAAGAAAACTTAAGTCAGAAAAAAAGTCAATTAACTTGTACCTGAACTTTAAAGGGGACTCGACCCTCTTTTCAGGTGTTTTAGGAAGCCAAATTGTAATATAATAATAATAATGACAGTAATAGCCATATTGTAAAACAAATGCATTGTATAAATGAAAATTAATATTTCGTAGATATATTACTTTTGCTTTACACTACAGTAGGGAAATTACAACACTTCTTTCTTAATTTCTACATTTGAAAGAGATACTTTGAATTTGGACTGCAGTAATGTTACCATTTAAACCGCTAGCTGTCAGCAATTCACACTGCACCTTTAAGCTTTTATTTTTACGGAAAACTGCAGCTTCAGTGAAAAGCTTACAAAAATGCATCTCACTACAAATGAATTGCTGTAATCATCTGTCGCGAAAATAAAGCATAACTGGTCTCCTTTGCATTCCCAAACGTGCGCTAAATTCACAGCACATGCAATAATCGAGTTCACTGTGAACTGAGCCGTTCCGAGGCACAGAAAACACTGGATCACGATTGAAGTGTGCACTTCGCTTTGAAACGTGCAGTGAAAACAGACTTGATGAATGGATTAAGCCATATTGTGCTTTCAGTTTTAATTCATTTGACAGATACTGTGCCAAAGCATAATGACCCAAAAAACAACTTTAAAGACCTTTTATGTTAGAATAAGAAGTTTGCCCTATATTTCAATATATTTCAAAAACTACACTTTTTGCCCGGAAGGCCTATCGTTTCATATCGTCATGTGACCATTTGTTATCGTGATACCCTAATAAATAATAATAATATCCCTATTAAATAAATAAATAATAATATCCCTATTAAAAATGTTATGTACATTAAAAAGTTAAATATACATAAACATATAGCACATTTCATAAGCAAATGTAATACAAAGTGATTTACATAAAAAGGACTTAAAAATAATAATAAAATAATCACAATAGTTGCATAAGAAATTGTTTTTTAAATAAAAATGTAGTAAATGTTGAAATTAACTAAATTTGATAAGTGCTTTAGAATTATATTTCATTGTTGGTTCATGTTAATTATTGTAATCAACCAATGTTAACAAATGTACCTGGACATTAAGTGAACTTTTGTGTTACTAGCTGCATTTATTTATTTGCTTGTTCATTTATATTTCACATATATAACTACCATCGGTCACAACAAAAGCCTTAAAGGTGCAGTGATTTTTTTTTTATTATTATAAAAAAATAGAACTGTTCAGAAATATCATTAAAATGATGTACTGACTCACATAAAATGAGAAATAGACATCAGTCTTCTTGAAAAGCAGTTTTATTGTACATGGAGTGGGTCACTTGCTAATGCGTGCCGCTATTATATTACATTACATTACATGACCAACCTTGTCATGTAGTTGACAGATGACTATTATTAATAGGAACAGTAATAATATTGGCCTACTTGCACTTATGGCTCTTTGAGCAACTGCTCGAGAATGAGCTCCCTACACGTAAACAAACTCACTGAATGAACCTTTAAACACAGAGTAATAGTAACAGTTCATGGTTCATGGTTCAGGTTAATCTATTCAGTAACCACTCTGAATGATTCATACGTTAATCTAAAAAGAACAAGTCGTTTAGTTGGAAAATGTACTGTGCTTGTGCTGTGTTTTTAGTGTTGATATGGTAGGCATTGCAGAGCCGCAGAATAGCGAAGCAGGAAACACTTTTTCAGAGTTTTTCGGTGTTTCAGTACGCTATTGGCTTAAGAATGCAGAGTATGCAAGTCATTCTGCTCCAGTATTATTTTTTAATGGAACTGGTTCTGAAAGGGATCAATACAATTAATACAATTCAGCTCTTTACAAAAAGTAATATCATACCATATGTAGCACCATACTTCTTTTCGAAACAGTGAGCGTCTTGATTTAGAAGTTGCCAAAGCTCTATCTGTGCTTTCCATCACTGTACTGCACTGAGGAGGACGGCTGGTGTAAGGTATCTTCAACCAACCATGAAGGCTGCATTAGGTTGCTGTCAGTGAGGAGCTCGAATCTCATTCATCAAAATTATATCATCTCTGCCTCTTTTAACCACATGCATTTTCTCTCTCGGTCCCTCGCTCGTGTATTTACTTTTAGCTTGGGCTTAATCCTGCAGTTTCCATAATCTCTGTCGAATCCTTCTTGCCTCTATGTTATTACGGTTTTGTGTCTAGATTGAGATTGTACAGGCCAAATGTTGCCGTTCATGTTTAATCCAAGGAGAGTGAACAAAGGCGAATGAAACAAGATGTCTTTATTGTGTTTTATGGATGAATTCAATCTTGGGTTTGTCCCTGTGGATAGTGTTGATTTTGTTTGTGAATGCATGTGGTCAGTGGATTAAGCTGGTCATCGCACTTGACATGACAATTCTAATTTTGGCCAAACATTTGTCATTTGCTGACATCGGAAGCAGTGGTATGCTAGTTTTCTAGCCTTCTATGGTTAGTCTGTCTGCCTCTGACAACATTTAAGGTTTTGCTGAAGTGTTAGATAACAAGTAGTATGCATATGGGTGGTTGGCATAACATGCTTTTAAATGTGATGAGTGCCATATAGATTTAATGACGATGATGGTGATTGGCCTTGTTTTTATATTGGAAGGAATAAAGCAATTGACCGTGTCCTTAGAAGGAGAAGGAGAAAGTAAAGAAAATTTGTATTATATATGTGCAGGTGTACAGAATTAAAATTTTAATGTGATTTAAAAATGATGTCATGATCTGAAGCTCTGAAGTTTAGTTGGTTGATATTTAGTTAACAGTTTGTTAAATACTTAGAGCCCTATGATTTCTGCTATGCGGAAAACGCTGAGAATCGTGGAATCCAGTGGAATTTACTGTATATTGCGGAATGTCACGGAATTCAAAGATAAATCAAACAGATAAATCAAAAATTCAGATGCTCAGTTTTGTTTACTACACACATACTGAAGTCTGTGTGATGCTAGCAGTGTTTTTAGCCTCTGCTGCCTCAATATATGAGCACATGAACACATAAACAATCTCTAGAACTGCTCTGAGACTCACTTCATGAGCATTTGACCATTTCTTTTGAGAAAAAATATCGTTATATCATACAAACAGAAACTTAAAGGTCTTCACATCAACCCGTCGAAATAAAAGTTTAGTTTAACTTGAAGAAACTATGACAGAAATATTTTACTAACTTAATGTAACGATAGTACTACAACTACCACTAAAATTTTTATTACAGCACATTTTTAAGGAATATTTACCAGAAAAAATATTTATAAGAATTTATTTACCCTTTTATTAGATTTACTCTAAGTAAAGTCATAATAAATTAATTCTTTTTAAAATCAATTAATTAGACATGCTTTTTGTTAATAAAATATAATGAATCCATTAAAAATGGTGTCCAGGAATTTTAGGGAAAACAGAATTTGAAAAAAAAAAACATATTTCATATGGCTTAAAAAATTATTTTGTTGTTGTATGTTAATTTGTCTAAGTTTCATGATTTCAACTAATCAGATATTTTTTAATTTAACCATTAATACACAGTCTAGAAAAATAAAAAAAACACAAAAAAAGGAATCCAGAAAAAATTAAACGGAAAACTTAAAGGCACAATATGTAAGATTTTTTGATTAAAATATCCAAAAACCTATATTTTGCTGATATCCCAAATGTTTCCAAGAATGTTTAAAACCAGAGAAATAAGCCATTTTAATAAATTTTTTAGTGTAATGGACATTTAGTGTAATGTCATTGTGTCACCTGCCAATGACGTAATACACCTTTTGTAGAAAACATGGAAACCCCAAAGACACTTTTTAATATATTATGCATTTTATTAGACAGGTGACGAATGCACAGAGTAACATTATAACAGAACTTTCAACACACTCAAATGTATTATAAAACAGTGCTGCTTTCTCCTACATATGCATGACCGAAAGAAGCGGAAACAGTCGACTGTGGCATAATAAAAGCTGCACTGCTTTCGAGCCGTGTATTGTGGTTGTCCTTTATTAGCAATCACTCCAGCGTTTCACTTCTACATCTTTCAGCCCCACCCTGCTTCATACTACAGTGACCTTAATAAGTCTTTAATACATTCGCTCTTCCATGGACATGATTTCTGCCCAAGTCCCGTCGGATTACATCGGCTGTGGGGATAAAGACAACAACGCTCATGATTCCACACTCACACCTTTGTTTCTTTGTTTGTTTTAAATATGCGCCCTCTAGTGACGAAAACTTACATATTGTGCCTTTAACAGTAATATTACTAATTAAAGATTTGATTTCTGTAAACCTAAAAATGAATACTTAAGCATGTGTTATATTTATTTCAGAAAATGTGTCCTTTTTACATTTTTGTGCATCATCTGCCATGCAGTAAACTGTTGGGACGAAATTAAGTCATAATATAAAAAGCAGTTTTTTAAAATATGATATTCATGCCTTGTTTGTTTAGTTTTTCTCTCTATGTTTCTCCCTTTTCATGCTTGATTGCCAGCCCACATGTAATTGTAGCCCACATTCTTAAGAAATACCAGTTTCTGCAGTATTAACGGTAATCTAGTTAAGATGGTGATATAACGATTGCTGAGTTTGTCTCTGAACAGAACTCGGTCAACAGGGACTGCTTATTTTGAGTAGGCCGAATATAACAGCACTGAAGGGTCTTGAAAGGGCAAACTGAGAATTCAGATATTTGACATTTGCATCAGACTTTCCCTGTTCTGCTACGTAATAGCCTAAACATGGCTACACATGCCAGGAGACCTCATCAGTCTTGCTGGACATAAGTAGACCAGCTGGAATTGTCATTGAGATAGATGGGCGGAAGACTTTGTTTTCAGTGGGGAGATAAGTGAAATGTTTCAATGAATAGCTGTTTTATTAAAGTGCTTTTGTTCTGTGGCTAAGTTTGTTTAATCTAAATAAGTTTAGTTTTACCTTTACATGATGTTTGAGTTGTTTTAACACTGAGAGTATTCTGTATTTTGCATCATATGAAAAATCTGTCAGACCATAGATTAATCTGCAGGCTGCTGTTTGAAGTGCACTACTTTTAGAGCCCTCGGTTTAAGGATTGTTTTACAAGCACTAGCTTTTTATTTTAATATTGTTCTGGGCAAGAGACTCGGCTATGACATTGATGCTTAGTACCCAGTGATGTGCAACCATTGGGCTGGAGGTTTCTGTGAAATGAAGTGATGAGTTAAGACACCAGCATGCATATTAAACCACTGAGACCCAAAAAGGACATCTCACCGACCTCTCACCCTCTTTATAGCATTAAGAGTAAGTTACTTTTGACTGGTTTGACCTTTAGTTAGAGCCTGTTACATTTCTATTACATCTTGACACTTAAAAATGTGATAACTTAATCTTCTAACATTTCATCCATATACAGTTGAAGTCAAAAGTTTACATACACCTTGCAGAATCTTCAAAATGCTAATTGTTTGAACAAAATAAGAGGGATCATACAAAATGCATGTTATTTAGATAGATATTTCACATAAAATACATTTATAAATAGTCCACAAGAGAAAATAATTGTTGAATTTATAAAAATGACCTCGTTCAAAAGTTTTGTTCAAAAGTTTTCTTAATACTTAATACTGTATTGCTACCTGAAAGATCCACAGCTGTGTTTTTTTGTTTAGTGATTGTTGTTCATGAGTCCCTTGTTTGTCCTGAACAGTTAAACTGCCCACTGTTCTTCAGAAAAATCATTTAGGTTTTTCAGCATTTTTGTGTTATTGAACTCCTTCCAACAAGGACTGGATGATTTTTAGATCCATCTTTTCACACTGAGGACAACTGAGGGACTCATATGCAACTATTACAGAAGGTTTAAACACTCACTGATGCTTCAGAAGGATAAACGATGCATTAAATGTTTTGAATTTGAAGATTAACTTATTATTAACTTGTTTTGTCTTCTAGGAAACATTTAAGTAGCTTCTGAAGGGCAGTACTAAATAAAAAAGAAATATTTAGGCAAAATAAGACAAATGTACACATCTTCAATTTTGTTTAAAAGAGTACAAACCTCTGGCTGTTAATGCATCATGTTTCCTTCTGAACATTCTGTAATAGTTGCATATAAGTCTTTCAGTTATTAGTAATAACCAGAAAATAGTTATTAGCGTATGTCATTTTCTTTTTGTTTCCAAAAAATCCCACATTTTCAGTGTGATCGCAAACATTCAGACTGTATTTTTTCGCCCCTTGGACCCAATTTGATTTTAAGTCAGAAATATACGTCTCCTGTGAAAATGATGCAGATTTGTATCTAGCTAGGCCGTTTTTGTCTTTTGCAACAACTGTGTTATAACCAAATGTGTACATGTTTTGAAACACTGCTCTTTTTTTGAGGTTTCTGTGTGAGTCTGTGGAGGCCAAACTTATCAGCTGTGTGTGTGTGTGTGTGTGTGTGTGTGTGTGTGTGTGTGTGTGTGTGTGTGTGTGTGTGTGTGTGTGTGTGTGTGTGTGTGTGTGTGTGTGTGTGTGTGTGTGTGTGTGTGTGTGTGTGTGTGTGTGTGTGTGTGTGTGTGTGTGTGTGTGTGTTAAGGTCAGTTAAGAGTGGGAAGCTCTCATACACTGGGTGGAAACACTGATGTTTCTGTGTCCCGGCTGCTTAGGGACTCTTTCCAGTTTCGCCTGATGATGCAGGAGTTGCACAAATTTTCCGCTAGAGAAAGGCAGAGGGAGTATAGAGAGGGGGTATGCAATAAGTTTTTAAAGGAGAGTGTGAGTCTTTCTTGAGGTGGAAACATTCAGTTCAAAGAACACAGCATTCTGACAAAATTCAAAGCGGCTTTGTTTGAAAAAGTTCAGTTAGTGGGTCACTCAAGACTTTCATGAAGTAGATGGTGGTTCTAAATATTGGTGATATTGAAGATAAAGAGCCTCTGTGACCAAATCACTGTGAGTTGAACTCAAGAAGAAGCAGATGAGTCAAATTCTCAAACAAATCATTTAGACCTTTTTGATGAAACAAGTCTTTCTTTCTTGAACTCACAATAAGTCCTATTCTGGATTTCAAACATTTTTTTGTAAATTACAATATAGATTATGTTTCTCAGACAAAACTATTATATGGCTTTAGAAGATTTGGAATAATGCACACAAGTCATACAGACAAATTTTTGTAGTGTACACTTACACTTCCAGTTAAACGTTTTTGGACAGCAAGTTTATCAAGTTTGTTTTTTCTCTTCTGCTCACCAAGCCTGCATTTATTTGATCCAAAGTACAGCAAAAGCAATAATATTGTGAAATATTTTTACTATTTAAAATAACTGCTTTCTATTTGAATATGTTTAAAAATGTAATTTATTCCTGCGAGCAAAGCTACATTTTCAGCATCATTACTTCAGTCTTCAGTGTCACATGATCCTTCAGAAATCATTCTAATATGCTGGTTTTCTGTTCAAGAAACATTTGTTTAATTATTATTATCAATATTTAAAACAGTTGAGTACATGTTCTCAGGATTCTTTGATGAATTGAAAGATCCAAAGATCAGCATTTATTTAAAAAAAAAAAAAAACTTTTGTAATATTATACTTTATACTATTCAAAAGTTTGCAGTCAGTGTATATATAAGTTTTAAATGATAGAAATTAATACTTTTATTATTACTTTTTATTATTATTTTATTAATACTTTACAAAAGAGTTCTATTTCAAATAAATGCTGTTCTTTTGAACTCTCTGTTCATCAAAGAAGCCTGAGAAAATACTACTCAGCTGCATTCAACATAATAATAAATATTTTTTTGAGCAGCAAATCAATATATTATAATGATTTCTGAAGGATCATGTGACACTGAAGACTGAAGTAATGATGCTAAAAAAAAATTAAATCACAGGATTAAATTACATTATAAAATATATTCAAATAGAAAAAAGTTATTTTAAATAGTAAATATATTTCAAAATTGAACTGTTTTTGCTGTACTTTGGCTCAAATAAATGTAGGCTTGATGAGCACAAGATACTTTAAAAAAACATTAAAAATCCTACTGTTCAAAAACTTTTGACTGGTAGTGTAAGTCATTCAGGTTTGGAAGAACATGAGTAAATTATGTCACAATTTTAATTTTTGGGTGGACTATCCCTGTAAGATTGTTACCTTAAGTAAAAACAAGCACATGTTTAAAAAACGCAGTAAAATATCAATACAAACAATGTATTATTTACACATCTGAATATGTTTGGATGGTTTGTGTGCAAAACATGTACTCAGCCTTTGTAAGAATAAAAGCCAAACTGTTTATGTGTTCTGGGTTTGGCCATGTGTTTGTGTGCACGTATTTGTATATGAGTCATGTGTTCAGGCTGTCCATCACCTGTGGGGTGTGTAGATTTGTATCTGTTCTCATCTTTTGATTCTGTTGCTTTGACTCCTGTTACCTGGTGTGGAGCTCCAAATAATGAATAATGACTTTTCAGTCACTCAGCAAAGTTAGCTTTTCTTCATCATATTCCAGTACATGATCGTATTTGTCCATTCTCGGATATTCAGTAATATAATCCATGACTCAAAGTCTCTTAATGACAACAAAGCCTCTGCTTTGTGTGTGAGGAGTCATCACATGATCAGCTTCTCTCGGAGGAAATATGGGAAGTAGGAAGGCCATGACAGTGCAGTATCTAGAGGCTTGAGCTCAACAGAAAACAGTCAACCCTCACTGTCCCACCAAATTACTGCAAACAACTGCTGGTTGGATATACAAAAAAGAAAAAGAAAAAAAGTTGATTCAGCTTAAAAATACAGTCTCTGATGTAAAGTATTACTTTCTGCTAAAACTGAATTAAAATGTCTGTAATCATACAGAACTTTTTAACATGAAGGCTAATGGTCATGCTTGACTATAAAACTTAGAAATCACAAAAAAGATTGTAACAAGATTAGTTTTTCCTATACGCCAGTGAGATTAAATGAAGAGCAAATGGAAATTTTTTCAGAAGTTATTTTCTTATCAGGCTTATGTATGTGTGTGTGTGTGTTTCTGTTTATGTGTGGGTGTGTATTTTAGCTTCGCTGTGATGTTCCTCTTTTGTATATCTCAGTCTTTATCTACATCTGTATCTATATCTATCAGTCTCTCTCTTGCTTTCTCTGTTTCTATATATATATATATATATACTCACACACACACACACACACACACACACACACACACTGTTCAAGAAATTGATACTGGTATTAGCAAGGATTGAACTGATAAAAAAAAAACGTTAACGTGAGACTCTTGTCGGGCGATAAAAACAATATCGCCGTTAATCTATTCTCAAAGTTGGGTTGGGAGCACTACGCAAGCTATGATGACTTTCACCTTGATATTTTAGCGCGGATGTATACCTAGCCGTATTGCACTGTAGGGGGCGAGAACGAGTCTTCGAACCTGTGTGTATGCCTACTGTGAAATTACCGCATCAAACGAGACGTGCTAACATGGATGCAGCTATGAAGCCGCCGGGTTTGCTTCAGGGCAGGGGCTTTGCTAGACCCTTTTTACTGGGGCACGTGCCCAATTTAATTTACTTTGATAAACCCGAAATAAAGACATTAAACTATATGCAAAAACTGAATTGATGCTTCTAAAAGCAAAGCAGTTTAACCGAAGACTGTGCACGCAGATATCCACGTCTGTGCGCGTCTGTGTATTTACGTCGCGCAGCCTTTTACGCAGAAGTACATGCAGTGTAGGAATAGTTGGTTACACAAGTTTGTATAGTTAATTGTGTTGTAAATGCAATTGTCAAGCAGTTTGTGATGCATTTTGGAAACAGGAGATGAGCCCCTGGTCTAATGCGCCACCTGGCTTGAGAAACCCGTTTTCAAAGACTTACTTTTAGTCATTATTTGGGTAGCACACATATTCTGAATGCCTTCGGCAGAATTCAAATTAGCCATTCACTGATTAATCTAGATTTAAAAAATTAATCTATGCCCACCACTAATATATATATATATACACACACACACACACACTACCAGTCAAAAGTTTTTGAACAGTAAGTTTTTCAATGTCTTGTGATTTATTTAATTTTTAGCTTCATTACAGTCACATGATTTTTCAGAATTCATTCTAATATTCTGATTTGCTGCTCAAAAAAACATTTTTATTATTTTGTTGAAAACAGCTTGGAAGTTGGAGTCAGTGTATACAGTATATAAGTTTTAAATGATAGAAATAATACTTTTATTTAGCAAGGATGCTTTAAATTGATCAAAAGTGATGATAAAGACATGTATAATCTTACAAAAGATTTCTATTTCATATAAATGCTGTTCTTCTGAACTTCTGAACCTAAAAAAATACTACTCTGCTGTTTTCAACATAATAATAATAATAGTAACTGTTTTTTGAGCATCAAATATATTATAATGATTTCTGAAGGGTCATGTTACTGGAATAATGATGCTAAAAATTCAGGATTAAATTACATTTAAAAATATTTTAAATAAAAAAAGTTATTTTAAATAGTAAAAATATTTCAAAATTGAACTGTTTTTGCTGTACTTTGGATGAAATAAATGTAGGTGAGCACAAGAGACTTTAAAAAAAAACATTAAAAATCGTACTGTTCAAAAACTTTTGACTGGTAGTGCAAGTCATTCAGGTTTGGAAGGACAGTAAATTATGTCACAATTTTCATTTTTGGGTGAACTATCCCTTTAAGATTAGTACCTTAAGTTAAAACAAGCACATGTTTAAAAAACTGCAGTAAAGTTTCAATACAAACAATGTATTTTTTACACATCTAGATATGTAGATATCTAGATATCTAGAAAGTTCAGACGAACAGCATTTATCTGAAATCGAAATAACCCACCCTTCAGATAAATGCTGATCTTTGGATTTTTCTATTCATTAAAGAATCCTGAAAAAATTACTTAACTGTTTTAGATATTGATAATAATATCAACAAATCAGCATATTAGAATGATTTCTATCAAATATAATATAATCAAATAAAATATAATCAAATCAAATAATTTTATTTTAAAAATATTTCAAAAATGTACTGTACTGTAAATGCAGGTTTAGTGAGCAGAAGTGAGACTTTAAAAACATAAAACATTTTACTGTTCAAAACCTTTTGACTGGTAGTGTGTATATATATATATGCTCAAGTCTTTTTAGGAAAAGTATCTAAAACAAATTAGTTAAAGTTAGTTAAAAAATAAACTTCAGTAAGTCTCCTGAGCTATGCAAGAGCAATCACTGAAAAGTAATATTTTCCAGTAGTGAAATTCTCTCCTACTGTGTGTTTTGTGTCTATCACCTTTGGTTATTTTTACCTAAGAATGCAAATACATGAAATCACAGCACCAGATTGCTCTTTTCTCAGCACAGATTTTACCAAGGCTTACCAAGGTTACTTTGTCATAGATTTAGTTGAACAGACTTACTTTTTTTTTTACTGTTTAGTTTGTATTGATGAAATGCTAAAATAGGAAAACGCTCAGTTCTCACTGTTTTTGAAGTTGTATTTAAAACAATTAATTTTCCATTTAAAGGATGTCTTTAGAATTACAATTTCGTGTTTAGGAACAGTGCTCCTACGCTTGCAGACTCCTTGTAAACTCACAGCGCAAAGTTTGTCCGCTAAGAGGAAGTGCCCCATTTCAGGAAGTGGTTTGTGACCTTTAGAGAGCGCCGTGGCTGCTGGGACATAAAGGAACCCATATGTGCTGAGACACAGAGACGTGGGGGTGGAAAGACACATGCACGCTTAAACCTACACGCATAGACATATGTGCATAATCTAAAAAAACATAGCAAAAGTTCACAGAAACAGAATCAAAGGAGATACGTGTACACAGCCACCCCTTGTAGTCGCAGTGAATATCAACCAAAATTTGTATAACCACATACTGAACTGAACTGTGTAGTATCAGGTGTACTGCAGTGCAAAATCAGCGCATGGAAAGAGAACAAATAGACACAAATGCATATTTTGATATTCTGTTCTCACATTTATTCTGCATTTCAAATGTATTTTCATAATGTGATGTTGAATAGATCTTTAAATGTACTATGCTAACTGTAGTTTCTGTCAAAATACAGTACCAAAGTTGATACAGATAACACTTGCCAGATAACTAACATCAACATTGAGCGATATATTTGTCAGAGTATTTATACATTTGTTAATAAAAATGTTACTGTTCAGTATTAGTTAATGTCAGTTCAATAATATTAACAGATACAGTTTTTGATTTTAATGATGTAGATATTAGTAAATGTTTTCTTTCTAAAATTTAGAAAGAATTTTCTTTGTTCATTTATGTTAACTGTAGTTAGCTAATGTTAATAAATAACCCTAACCCTAACTAAACCTTAAAATGTTACCAATATCATTATTGTTTAATCAATTTGGGATCCCCAAACAATTTGCTTTCTTTTGTTTTAGCTTCTTTTATGGCTTCTTACTGGGTGACCTTTTTTTTTTTGGGGTTAGCCAACTGGTGTCATGTAATAACAGGAAAGGCCGTTTGTTTAGAAATGAATCAACCGAAGGGTTTACATTTTTACAGTTCTGTGAAAAGATGTTTCTCTTCTAATTTACCCTGTCTCCTCTGACTATGAATAAACTAATGCTGAATAAATCATAGAGCAGAAATGAATAAATGATATTGAATAATCAAAAATGTTTGGGACCTAATGTACTGTAGCTTCTAAAGCTCTCTGCAGTTATTTAAGTAGAAACAACAACAGTGGTAACTGTGGTACTTTGGCAGAAACCAGAGTTGCCATAACTACATGTAAATTATGTATTAGCTGTAGTTAATTTTGTACATTTTGCATAAATATCGGAAGTGCGTGTTGTAACTCTGGCTAAATAGATACCCAGAACTACACTACCAATCAAAAGTTTTTGAACAGTAAGATTTTTAATGTTTTTTTTTTTTTAATGAAGTCTCTTCTGCTCACCAAGCTCACAGCAAATTTTACTATTTAAAATAACTGTTTTCTATTTGAATATATTTTAAGATAGTAATTTATTCCTGTGATTTCAAAGCTGCATTTTTAGCATGATTATGCCAGTCTTCGGTGTCACAGATCTTTTAGAAATTATTCTATGCTAATTTGCTGCTCAAAAAACTTTATTATTATTCATTTGTTGAAAACAGTGGAGTATAATTTTGGTTCAGGTTTCTTTGATGAATAGAAAGTTCTGAAGAACAGTATTTATCTGAAATAGAAACCTTTATCGTCACGTTCGATCAACTTAAAGCGTTTTTATTAATTTCTATAATCGTACTGACTCCAAAGCTGTGAATGTATAGTGTTACAAAAGCTTTTTTATTTTAGATAAATGCTAATCGTTGGATTTTTCTTTTCATCAAAAAATCCTGAAAAAATTTACTCAACTGTTTTAAGCATTGATAATAATAATAATAATAATAATAAACAGCAAATCAGAATATTAGAATGATTTCTGAAGGATCATGTGACACTGAAGACTGGAGGAATGATGATGACAGGAATAAATTACATTTTAAAACGTATTAAAAATAGAAAGCAGTTATTTTAAATTGTAAAATTATTTCACAATATTACTGATTTTGCTTAATTTTTAATCAAATAAATGCAGGCTTGGTGAGCAGAAGAGATTTCTTAAAAAAACAAAACAAAAAAAAAACTTTTAACTGTTAGTGCGTGTTGTAAAAAAAAAAAAACTGTTAGATATACTGCGAATATTTAACTTATATTTCACACATGACTCTAAAAAATGCATTAAAAGTTAAACTAAATAATAGAAAATGTAAAAGAAAACACCATAATGTGCATTACTAATACTAAAAATTAGAAGGAACAAAACTGTTTAAATAAAATATACAGGGGTTGGACAAAAAAACTGAAACACCTGGTTTTAGACCACAGTTAGTATGGTGTTGGGCCTCCTTTTTTTGGCCAATAGAGCATTTCGTCTTTGGAATTGTCATATACAAGTCCTGCACAGTTGCCAAAGGCATTTTGAGCCATTCTCCTCTTGCAGATCAGGGGTCAGGTCACTACATGATACTGGTGTAGGAAAATGTTATCTGACTCGCTCCTCCAAAACACCCCAAAGTGGCACAATAATATTCAGATCTGGTGACTATGCATGCCATGGGAGATGTCCAACTTCACTTTTCTTGTTCATAAGACCACTCTGTGGGGTTGGACAATGAAACTGAAACACTGGCCAATATAATGTTGGAGGTTTCATGGCTATATTTTTGCAGCCTGGTGGCCAATCTTCACTGACTGCACATTCCACCAGTAAGAACAGGTGTGAACGTTGACTATGTGCACCCAATGGTTCAGACATTGTACTCTGAAGGTGGTACCATGTATCAGGATGATAATGCACCAGTACACACAGCAAGACAGGTGACAGAGTGGTCTGATGAACAAGAAAAGTGAAGTTGGACATCTCCCATGGCATGCATAGTCACCAGATCTGAATATTATTGTGCCACTTTGGGGTGTTTTGGAGGAGCGAGTCAGATAACATTTTCCTACACCAGTATCATGTAGTGACCTGACCCCTGATCTGCAAGAGGAGAATGGCTCAAAATGCCTTTGGCAACTGTGCAGGACTTGTATATGACAATTCCAAAGACGAAATGCTCTATTGGCCAAAAAAAGGAGGCCCAACACCATACTAACTGTGGTCTAAAACCAGGTGTTTCAGTTTTTTTGTCCAACCCCTGTATATGTTATGTATGAAGCTGGGACTTCTGGGAATGTCCTTTTTACTTTTCACTGTAATTTATATGGTGATTTAGTAAATTACCTATAATACAATTAAAAAAAAAAAAAGCTTTTCACCATAACCATTTTTTTTTACAGTGTAGTATTGTGCAAGTTCCATGGTAGAGTCATGATATGTATAGGAATACCATGGAACTTGGATGCATTTAAAATTCTTTGATAAATGTGCCACAGAATTTGCATGGTAGTTCAATACCATGGCCTTACCTGAGCACACTAACCATTTTTTTTGTCAGTGTTCAATATTGATAAACTTACTTCACACTACATACAGACAAGCACTTTGAATTTTTATACAGTTAGAGTTACATCTCTTCTGGTAAAACACTTGTGCTGATTATATTTGAACAGAACCGAACACTGAATGTGAGAATACGATACCGAAACACTACAGAATCAAGCTCAAAGTTTCCAGTTGATGAGCTGTAATGAAAGAAGCAGCAGTGTGATTCTGATTGCGCCTGTGGAATCTAGACCTTGTCTCGTTTTGTCTGTTGTGACATTTCTAAATGGCAGAAATTGTTGTTAATTGTTCAGTCACAATGAATCATGTTTTAGTCATGCACACGCACGTTCAAACCCATGGTCACACCTAAACACCACAGACGGACACACACTCCTTATCTCAAAGAGTGTCTAGCTCATCTACAGTTTTATAGGCTTCGGTGAATTAAATTTGCTTATGTGTTGTTCAACAGTAATTCACTGATATATGACGCTTTGTTTTGTTCTCTCTCTGTAGTACTGCTTTACTGAGTTACATGAATAATTTCCATTTTTCTTGAGGATTCTTTTGATTCTGCCTTCCTTTATGCCCTGTTGGTCCTTTCCGTGTCTGTCTGCATGAACAGTGTCACCATCTGCCCGGTCTCATGCACCCTAACCGAGCGAGAGAACACTCACAAAAGCTGTGAGTGTCTTCCCTGTAGTTTTAACATAATAAGCTGTTAACTAGCGGGGCTGAGAACACGAGACGAGCGTGAAAAGATCTTCACGGCCAGCCAGCCCTGCTACTTACAGAGGCAGAAGGGCTTATTGTCAGACGATAACAATTGTGCATGAGGATATGTGCACGGAGGGAGAAAGCAGAACAATCAGAGACATCACACGCTGCATTTGTTATTCTTTCCTCTCATTGTCTCTGTGTGGGATAGAGATGAAATAAAAAGAATAGAAGAGAAAGAGAGATGGTGTGATAGTAAGATCCAAAATTAACACGCTCTAAGCGCCAAATACGAGTACAAATTGGTTCTGGCAAGTAAAACGGAGTTGCTCGCCAGTTGGCTGGTAACGTATTTGGAACCGCAATAAATGCATGGTTTAGTTTGAAATTATTGCCTGTGGGCAACTTTTACCTCAGTGGAAAATTTACTAGAGGTTTTTGTACTCTAAATTTCCTACCAAATGCAACCTTTTATTTAGTCAGACAAACTCAAATGTTTTAATCAAATGTAGAAAACATTGACATTACTTAAAGGGGTCGCTGGGAGCAAAACTAACTTTTACATGTTGTTTGCACATAAATGTGTGTTGGTAGTTTGTGTACACAACCACCCTACAATGATAAAAATCCACCCAGTGGTATTTTTTTAATCTTTAAAAGTAATATCTCCCTTTTAAAATCAGGTCATTTTCAGCTTCTTGTCATTGTGACAAAACACAGTTGATTGACATGAGTGTCTTACCTTAGACCCGCCCTCACCAAGCTGAAACAGTCCGAATATGACCGCCATTGTGTGACTCAGGTGCAGAGGAAGACTCTAATTGTGCGATTGAGGTGTTCTGTTGTTGGACGTAATAATGAACAAAGCAGTAGTCATTTACTACCGACATCTGAGCCGTTGAAGACACAGAGGTTTAACGTTACTTCCGTTTTTAAATGGAAAGCGCCGATCCCGATCTACATATGCATCTATCTTCGTGTGAATCATTCGTGATGCAGCTTCACCCACAGCAGAAGTGAGTATAAGGGTAGTATTTATGCATCTTTGCAAATGGCCTTTCTTAATGTGCTTGTTGGCAAGTTTTGCCGATAAACGTGGCTAAATGCAGCTAAACGTGCTAAATGTGGCTAAAGTAAACATTACAGATCCTAATCCCTCAGCAGAGAGGGATAAAAGGGTGGTTTTTTTACACTACTATTGGGATTTTTTAACCAAAGTATATTTTTTAGACTTTTCATTAAGACCCTAAAGAATCATATGAACTTGTGGAAAATGGGCATCCGATGACCCCTTTAAATAAGCCATTAAGTATGAGCAGCTTAACACCAAGGACTTACAGTTTTAAGTTTATTAGTGATGGACTAACAGACTACTGAGCATTTTGATGTTGGATTGATCAGTGATGTTGTGCTTAAATAATTTGTGGCAACGTATTATGAGAAAAATTATATTCTGTTGTAAAAGTTATGTCCCAAGTCACCACTCGGGTGATTAGTGTTCATCTGTGAAGTTTATTTCATTTTATTGAGTATAAGCAACTTGTATTGGTCAGGGTTCGTACAAGGTGCCTAAAGTACTTGAACTACTATTTTAAATTTTTAAATATAAGGCCTGGAAAACCTTTAAAATTAGCTATATTTCTGAAGAGGTACTTTAAAAGAGTGGAATGTATCTATGAAATAAGTATTACATTTTTTCAATAAGCACCTTTTCAAGCAAAATTCAACTGTTCAAAAAACTAGCGGGCTAAGCCAGTAGTAGTACTGACAATGTCGCTTAAACATGGCTGAAGACACGAAAAGTATAACAGATGAACTGAATCAATTGAGTCATTTACACTGGAACCAAAAAACCAGATCAAATTAAAAGCGCCATTTTTTCGAATTTTTCAAATTTAGATCAGAACTTCACAGCGGGTTAGTAAATTATTTGACTTAGATTGGGACTTCGGTGTGCGTAACGCAAATAATTTGATTTAGATCGGAATGGGTTTGTGAATTATATCGTGAATTGAATGATTCAAATCAAATAATTCACAATATGCGATTGAAGTCCCGATCTAAATCAAATGATTTGCGATACAAGAAGTCCCTATATAAGTCAAATGTGACACTGGACCACAAAACCAGTCATAAGGGTCAGTTTTTTTTAAATGAGATCTATTCATCATCATATTTGGTTGAGATACAGCTATTTGAAAATCTGGAATCTGAGGGTGCAAAAAAATTCCAAATAAATGCATATTAGTAATCAAAAAGTTTTGATATATTTACGGTAGGGAATTTCCAAAATATCTTCATGGAACATGATACTTACTTTTTAGCAAAAAAGAAAAATCGATAATTTTGACCCATACAATGTATTTTTGGCTATTGCTACAAATGTACCTGTGCTACTTAAGATTTTAGGTTTTGTGGTCCAGGGTCACAAATGATTTGCCGTACAGTTATAAAAACAAAACAAAGAAAAAGACTTTGCATGTGCTTCACTTTATTTTAGCAATTTTTTGTATTAGTATAATTTTGTTGATCTATTTATCTTTTTTAGAATTTGTAAGAAAAGACATTGTTTTATAAATGAGGTCCTTGAAAATCAAAAGTAGTGCTTGAAAAGTCCTTGAAAGTCTAGGAATTTCATTTTACAGTATCTGTATGAACCCTGTTTGGTGTGTGTGTAACTACAGGTATATAAAAGTTAAACAAAAAGCTTTTGGCACTAATTTTAAACTGACTTAAAACTTCAATCCCCAATAAAACATAATTTGAGCCTATACAACATATGCTATATTTCCTTTTTTTATCATTAAAAGTTAAAGGTTGAGTTTCTTCCTAAAAAAAAGTCCTGAAGTGGGTTGCCTTAAGTGTTTGAGTTTTCACAATGTTTGAACAACTTCTTGTCAACAAAACTAGTTTGTGTAGTGGAAATTTGAGATGAAGATGTCGAGGAACTTAAATGGGCTTTATTGTGTGAAGAAATCCCCTCATTATTAATATTACTGAGGTTTCACATGCTAATTTGTAATGAGGACATCCTTTTATATCTGTATGTTCCTTTGTGTGTGTTTGTGTGGGTGGGTGTTGCGCTCTGTTGTGCTGAATGGGAATACATGCTAACTTACTCCTCTGTAAACAGGAAGTGACTATTTCCCCATAGAGTTTGGAGATTGGGCCAAAGCGGCGAGAAAGATGGCGCAAATATGCACAGGCACTGACTTGGACCCCTCTCCATACATATGTTACACATTTTGAACTCCACCTCTCAAGAAAATGTTACAAGGGCTGATTAATAACAGGCAGACAGCTAAAAAAATCTAGATAAGAGTGCATATTTTTCATGTATGAATAGTCATATTCAACCAAACCCACACACAAAAGCACACCCAGACAAATCTACTCCCTGGACCAGCCTCTTCATCCCTCTCAAATGCTGCACAGGAAATACAGGTTATAAATAAATCATTGAGTTCCTGCCTGGAGCACTGACCAGAGGGGAAGGGAGGAGGAGATGGCCTGTAACACAATACAGACACGCACATATATACAGGCTGATGGATAATCAAACAAGTAAAGTGCGTTTGAACGTGTGATCTCGGAAGTAGAATGATTTTCACTTCTGATTTCATATATGTGTTATGTAGAAAAAATATCCTGCTGTGTAGCATATGGGCTCTATAAGAGTCTGTATATGTGTGTGTGTGTGTGTGTGTGTGTGTGGCCTCACTTGTGTGTTTTTGTGGATGTATGTGTGATGAAAGTTTGAGCGCGTGGGTGAAGTGTTAGGTTTGGGGTGTGATGAAGTCTTAAAAGTGCAACTGTGGAGTTTGTAAATGCTTTTGTAAATGTCTTTGTTTAAAGCAGGTTCAAACTGTTCATCAACTTCAGCATTGAGTGGCTTGGGAAAATATTTTCTCTACAAAAGCTTCTGTTATAGTTCTTTTACATATTAACTAACTTCAAAACAAACCAGATGGTTGATGTTTCCTTGTGGTGCTTCTGCAATCGGATAGGGATTTTTTCGCTTTAACAATAAACACCTTGTATAGTGACATCCACTTGTGCATTTTTTATACAACAGGGCTTTTGTGATTAACTGTAGTTTTTTTAAACTTTGGATCTTTGTTTTATTCTCATTCATAGCTTCCGAGAATGACACATTTGTGTATGCATGACTGCAAAGGCATCTGAAATTGATCATGCATGTATGAAAGTCTGAATATTTGTCTCACCATGCTTGGATGTCATGAACCATGCCATATGGTGAGTGTGTTGTGTTGTGTTTGTGTGTGTGTGATTATGCACACTTTAAACATAGTTTGGCGCTACGTGCATGATTACATTTCTTCATACGTGTTTAGCTTGGGAATCCTTACATGTATACATCTTTGCAATGTTTTTGAGGTAATTGTGCATGTATGTTTATATACTCATGGACATATGGCCGTGCATCATGGGTTTCCCCATCCCAGCATGCATTGTGGCTTTGGGCCCTGAGGGTTAGTTGGCATGATGGCCATTTTCTCTGGGACCCAACTAAATATAGAGTAATTGAGCGCTGTGCGTAGACTGTGAATTGGATTACCACACACAAAAATGCACATGCTATTGACTTTTTCAGTAATCTATACTTTTAAATAGAACTGAGGAAAATGGATACATAAAATAAACAACTTACCATTTTTTTAAAGTTATTTATAAATCATTTTTATGAACTACAGTAACTGGATCAAATGTGTTTATATTGTTACTGAAGATATATATTACAAATAAATGCTTGTAGTGTCTGTTCAGCAAATACACATCAACATATTAAAATGATTTCTGAAGGATTGTGTGACACTGAAAACTATGGAAGCCCGTTTCTGCCACTGAATAAAAAAATCTAAGCAATTCATACTTTTTTTTTCTTGCAAAATTTATAATTGAAATTGAATAGAATTGCGAGGTATAAACTCACAATTAAAAAGTAACCTACTGAACCATTTTTTTTATTAATAAAAAAAACCCATTAATATTAATTCTATATTATTGATCATTAAAGTTAGTTCATAGTTCATTATTGTTAACAAAAGCAACAGTTTTTTAAAGAAATGAACACACTCTAACGAGGAACAATAAATTTATTCTACAGCTTTTATCAATCTTAATGTTACAGATGGACTCTGTATATTGTAAAGTGTTACCATTACATCAACAGTCAAGCTAAAGATGGCCATCTTTAAATATCTACAGTCGTGGCCAAAAGTTTTGAGAATAACATAAATATTGGAAATTGGAAAAGTTGCTGCTTAAGTTTTTATAATAGCACTGTGCATATACTCCAGAATGTTATGAAGAGTGATCAGATGAATTGCATAGTCCTTCTTTGCCATGAAAATTAACTTAATCCCGAAAAAAACTTTCCACTGCATTGTTAAGAAGGCTTCAGGGCGTCCAAGAAAGTCCAGCAAGCGCCAGGATCGTCTCCTAAAGAGGATTCAGCTGCGGGATCGGAGTGCCACCAGTGCAGAGCTTGCTCAGGAATGGCAGCAGGCAGGTGTGAGCGCATCTGCACACACAGTGAGGCCAAGACTTTTGGAAGATGGCCTGGTGTCAAGAAGGGCAGCAAAGAAGCCACTTCTCTCCAAAAAAACATCAGGGACAGATTGATCTTCTGCAAAAAGTATGGCGAATGGACTGCTGAGGACTGGGGCAAAGTCATATTCTCCGATGAAGCCTCTTTCCGATTGTTTGGGGCATCTGGAAAAAGGCTTGTCCGGAGAAGAAAAGGTGAGCGCTACCATCAGTCCTGTGTCATGCCAACAGTAAAGCATCCTGAGACCATTCATGTGTGGGGTTGCTTCTCATCCAAGGGAGTGGGCTCACTCACAATTTTGCCCAAAAACACAGCCATGAATAAAGAATGGTAGCAAAACACCCTCCAACAGCAACTTCTTCCAACAATCCAACAACAGTTTGGTAAAGAACAATGCATTTTCCAGCACGATGGAGCACCGTGCCATAAGGCAAAAGTGATAACTAAGTGGCTCGGGGACCAAAACGTTGACATTTTGGATCCATGGCCTGGAAACTCCCCAGATCTTAAAACTTGTGGTCAATCCTCAGGAGGTGGGTGGACAAACAAAAACCCACTAATTCTGACAAACTCCAAGAAGTGATTATGAAAGAATGGGTTGCTATCAGTCAGGATTTGGCCCAGAAGTTGATTGAGAGCATGCCCAGTCGAATTGCAGAGGTCCTGAAAAAGAAGGGCCAACACTGCAAATACTGACTCTTTGCATAAATGTCAGGTAATTGTCGATAAAAGCCTTTGAAACGTATGAAGTGCTTGTAATTATATTTCAGTACATCACAGAAACAACTGAAACAAAGATCTAAAAGCAGTTGAGCAGCAAACTTTGTGAAAACTAATATTTGTGTCATTCTCAAACTTTTGGCCACGACTGTACACAAAGGCCATAGTATTGAAATTACATACATATGGATATTGTGTACTTTCACAATTTGACTGCTTCCATTATATCTTATATGACCATATAGCAAATATGACCTTCTTTCTAACAATTCTGAGTTTTTTTCTCAGAAATGCGTAATATAAACTCACAATTGCGAGAAATAAAGTCAGAATTATGAGAAAAACTAAATTCTATTTTCCTCAGAACTACGTGATATTGCAAATGCGAGAAATTCTTTTTTTTCTGACTTTTTTTTTCAGAATTTTGAGATATAAACTCTTATATCTCGAATTTCTGACTTTATTTCTCAGAATTGCAAGAAGTTTATTTCTCAAATTGTGAGTTTAGACTATGTCTCGCAATTCGGACTATAACTAGGTTTTTTTTTAGTTTATGCATGCAATTCTAAACTCGCAATTATGAGTTTATATCCTGGAATTCTGACTTTTTAACTCACAACTGCGAGTTTATATCACGCAATTCTTGACTTAATTTCTCAGAATCTCACAGTTCTGACTTCATAACTCGAGAAAAAAGAGAAAAAAGTCAGAATTGTGAGTTTGTATAACGCAAGTCTGAATCGCGAGATGTAAACTCCAACTGCGAGGAAAAAAAGGCAGAATTATGAGATAAAATGTGGCAATTAACTTTTCATTTTATTCAGTGGAGGAAACGGGCTTCCATAGAACACTGGAGTATTAACTGCTAAAAATTCAGCTTTGCCATCAGAGGTATAAATTCATTTTAAAATGTATATAAAAACCTAAAACGCATTTTAAATTGTAATAATATTTCACAATGTTATTGTTTTTACTTTATACTTTGTCACACATAGTGGAGGATCTCTATTATACATCACTTTGCTGCATCTGCAATTAACATAAATGTGAATGTTTGTTGTTCGTTTGCTTATAATGCACTGATACATTGTCAGATACGCATTGTGTAGCGCTGATCACCAAAGGCTTCCTGTGCTTTGAACAGTCTGCATAATCTGCATAATTTCCCTCATCTCTGACGCGTGACTTCTCTGTTCTTGTGTCTTGTCATGGTTTTTCTTGTGAGGCGTGAGGGAAGCACGTCTATACACTTATAGTGAAATGTTGCTCTGGTTCATTCATATTGTTTCATTAATCCGTCGATGAATAAGTTTTACTTTCCAAGTTAGTGGAAATTGAATGTCTGTGGTCACGTGAGATTGAGTGCATTGCAAGAGTAATCACATTTCCACCGATTGCTCATTGCCGACCAGCAGGACCAGCCCCTACTGTTGTCTTTTAGTCAGTTTTTCTCTCTTCTTTCTTCAAACCTCAGGCTGCATTTTCAGTTTTACTGTGAGGTTTCAAACAGATCCACGCTGCACAACACCCCATTTCCCCTGAGAGTTAGTCAGAGTGTGTGATTTTTAGAGCTTTTATAAAAAGACACTAATTAGATTTAGAAGATAATTTAATCGGCTCGGGGAAAAAAAGCCTTTGAGATGTCAGCTGACACATGAGGAAATGACATAGTGAGTTTAGCGTGACCTTCGATTGGATTATGTGTCGTTTTACAGTATAGATGCGAGCTGAGGAGATAATGTCATCCTACACATGAGAAGATTATGTGCAATTATCTGTACCTAGTAATGTACTTCCACTAACTGTGAATGTGTCTGCGAGTACTAGAAACCACCTCCTACAAATTAGCGGGTCTGTGACCCTAAAGCATTATACCAAGTGTAAGATGGCTTATAATTGCACCTTTTAGTTTTATATGATAAAAAGCAAGAATAAAAGAGAACTAGAGACAGAGAGGAGGCTGCGGCGAGTGTTTTATGAACTGAGAGAGATAGCACACATTTCCTTTTTCATCACAGTTGTTTAAACCACAGACCAAGTGATATTATTTTTCCACTATGATCTTTTAAAGCCAGACACCTGCTAAATGAGTCAGAAAGGATGAGCATTTGTGAGATGTTTAGTATGTTGATACATTCAGGGGTTTCTCCGCATTCGTGCAAAATATAATATTCTTTAAGAATATACACTACCGTTTAAGTTTGCGGCCTGTAAATTTTTTTCTTAAATGTTTTTGAGTGAAGTGTCTTCCTGGGGTTGTATTCATTTGATTAAAAAATGTAATGTATTTTTAAATGTAAATTACTGTTATGGCAAAGCTGAATTTTCAGCAGACATTACTCCAGTCGTCAGTGTCACGTGATCCTTTAGAAATCAGTCGAATATGTTGATTTGCTGATTATGAAATATTTATTGTTATCAATCTTGAAAGCAGTTGTGCTGCCTAATTTTTGTGGATCCATTGTACATTGTTTTTCAGGATTCTTTATGAATAGAAGGTTCTAAATAACAGCATTAATTTGAAATGTATATATTTTTTAATATATACATAATATAGACATTCAAACCAAAATGTATTCAGACACCTTTAACATTTCTCACATTATCAGTTTATTCGCTATAGTTTAGAAAATGGTAATAAAATATGACAATAACTGTGTCAGAACAAATTCATCTTGATAATGTCAGATAACTTTGATAGAAAGCTATGTAATGGATTACAATCAACCAAAAATTCAGACAACTGTTAGTATGACCATATTTACACAACTATCAATACTTAGTTGACCATGAAGCAGTGCTTAATTTTGTCCAGTCTGTGGTGTAAAAAGGTCGCATTAGCAATTAAAGAAAAAACTCTTAAGCAACACATAGTCAGGTCAAAGTGTATAAATAATTTTGCACAAATTTTTGTTAATTGTACTGTTAGCCCACTGTATGAGGAATGTTTGGGTATAATATGTCACAGTTTACTTCATTTATGTAAGCGAGGATAGCAAAATAAACTATAGTGTCCTGCACCCATTAGTAAAAAATATATAATAATTTGGGTTTTAAAAATATTTGACCAATCAGAACCAAGCATTTCAGTGAACTAGGTATTAAATATTATTTAATACATCATTTTCATTATTTATAGTGTGTGAGACTAAATGTTGTGGCTTTCACTTGTTATTATTTGTTTGTGGATAAAGTGGGGTCTGTATTTTATATGTAAAAAAATTAATATGTAAAGTATTTGTTTTAATAACAGCATCGCTCTTGCTTCCAGAGGTACACAAGTGAAACTGGATCTTTTGTACAAAGATAAAGTCACATAATAAATGACACAAATTTGCTTATTTAATTAGTGCCCTATTAATAGTATAGACCCTTACATATTCTATATGCAGTCTTTTGTGCCTCACTGCGTGAGTTTGAGCTCTTCTTGTAGGTGGCTTTGGCTCACATGACCCTCTTTAAACTAATCCGGAGAATTAAGGCCTCCTCAATATTCATAAATGCCAGTAAACAAGTGATTATCCAGCTTTCCCAGTGTTTCTCTGGGGAACGAGGAATGGTTTTAGAGCGTTATCACAGAGTTTGTTTAGCCTACGTCTGATTTCATGCACAATAAACGATATGTTTCACATACAGAGATAGAAACAATAGAGGAACATCTTTATGATATCAAATTTAGATCTCTGAGAAAACTCCTCAGCGCTAATGTACTGATAAACATCCTCCGGAAAGGAGGCCATTGATTTTGTGACCAGTACAGCAATTGAGCTGATCTTTCTCTCTCTCTCTCTCTTTCTCTCTCTCTCTCTCTGTCCTTTCTGTTACAGGCTAAAAGCTCTGGTTTCGACTGGGGGCAGAAATGTACAAGCAGCCTGTGACTGGTGAGTGTGCACACCCACACGAACACGCGCCAAAGTCTTTTTGACAGCCGCTCATTTTGAACCGTGCTGAGCCACAAACACTTTTGAAGCTTTGAAATGATAATATGTTACATTTTAACTCATGCACAGACACACACTGAAGAGAAACATTATACTATCATGTGGGAATAAACTTAGCTTCATGTGCACTTCACCTTTAATGGTTTACTGCTGCCCTCTGCTGGCAGGGAGTCAGAAGTATGTCTTACTTAAAAAAAATAAATAAACCATGTTTTTAATTGCAATTTCAAACAAAAAGTGTAAATACTGCTCACCTATTCATAATGTCTTATTGAACAGGGCATGAATGTCTGTTTCACAGGTTGTTCTCCCATGTGGATGACCCATTCTTGGATGACCCTTTACCGAGGGAGTATGTGCTGTACTTGAAACCCACTGGTCCCCTCCTCAACCAGCTCTCCAACTTCTGGCAGCAGAGTCGCATCACATGTGGCAAAAACAAAGCCCACAATATCTTCCCTCACATAACCCTCTGCCAGTTCTTCATGGTCAGAGCACTTTATCAACATATTCAATCATATATGTGTCTTTATTAGATTTGTAGATTTGTTCTTTAGTGTTTTTTTTTTTTTGGCACACCCCCTTTAGAAACTATAAAAAGTTTACATATCCACCTTATTTTTCCTATAAGAGCAGTCACTGCCATTTGTCAATTTTATGGGTCTTGCTTCCGGTCTCATCCGTGTCCAGCTCGAACAGATTGTTTTGCTGCTTAATATTGCAAAATGCTCTTTTTTAGCATATTATTTTATTGTATTATCTTAATTATGAACACATTGGCTTGTAGTGCAAACAGTTTTACCGTTACTGCACGTTGTTATTCTTCTCGTTATTTATAGCGAATATAATTAAATCTAATGAATGAGGAGTCTCGCCCATAAGCTTACTTCTGCGTTGAAGAATAAGGTGGATATAAACTTACATAATAATGTTTAACAGATGCTTTTTGTTCAAAGTGACTAAAAAATAAGGAAAAACGCAAACATTTTAACACAATTGAAGCAAACAATATTAGCTGTGTACACCAGATGAGTCAAATGAAAATTGGAAATCATCTTGCATTTCTGTTGAATAATAAAAATAGCTTTATAATTTAGTTCTTTAAAGCACACAGTGTTGCAAAAGGCTACAACAAACCATTTTGATTATAAAAAATGTATGTTTTTCGACCCAAATTCATGTCATCATTTATCAATAATCTTCCCCAGCATTTAACGCTGGCAGTTGTGATCTTGCATGTCATATGTATAATATACACCACCATTCAGGAGTTTGGTGTCAGTTTGCATAAGTGTCTTATGCTTACCAAGGCTGCATTTATAATCAGTTATTAAAAATAGTAATGCTGTGAAATATTATTACTATTTAAAGTAACTTTTCAGTTTATTGCATTTTAAAATGTCAATTATTTCTGTGTTGAAAATGCTGAATTTATAGCAGCCATTTCTCCAGTCTTCAGTGCCATATGACCCTTTAAAAAATCATTCTAATATGTGACCCTGGAACATAAAACCATTCTTAAGTAGCACGGATGTATTTGTAGCAATAGCCAAAAATACATTGTGTATGTCAAAATTATCAGTTTTTCTTTTATGCCAAAAAAAGATCATGTTCGATTAAGATATTTTACAAATTTCCTACCATAAATATATCAAAACTTAATTTTTGATTAGTAATATGAATTGCTAATAACTTCATTGGGACAAATTTAAAGGCGACTATTTCATTATTTTGATGATTCCAGATTCCAGATTTTCAAATAGTTGTATCTCGGCTAAATATTGTATCTCAGTCCTATCCTAATTAACCATTCATCACTGGAAAGCTTATTTTTTTTAGCTTTCAGGAGATGTATAAATCTTAATTTTAAAAAATTGACCCTTATGACTGGTTTTGTGGTCCAGGGTGACACATGCTGATTTGGCGCTAAAGAAACATTTATTTTAATAACAATGTTAAAGCAGTTATTCTGCTTAATATTTTCGTGAAATGTCATGCTACTTTTTTAAGGAATCAAAAAGGTTTTGAAATGTTTATGTATTTTTGAATGTTAGTGTATGTTCTGTGTTGTTGACAACATCACTTTAAGACTGTATCTCTCTCTCTGTCTCTCTGTAGTGTGCAGATGGTAAGGTAGATGCCCTATGTGAAGCTCTGCAGGCAGTGGTGGGTCAGTGGAGAGGTCGTTTCCCTTCTCCGCTCCCTCTAGAGTTTTACTCATCCTCAAACTTCATCGGTCTCTTTGTGGAAGAGAAGGTGGCTGAGGTGATCAAGAGCTTTGCTGCAGACTTTGCCACTGAGGCAGCTTCCAAAGCAGGTGTGTGTGTGTGTGTGTGATTTGTCTTTGGTATGCCTGCCTATTCCTGATGATGACACAGTAGAGCAATAGACTTAATTTTCTGTCTTCGCAGCTCCTATCGTACCTCTTTCGATTTAATTTTAGTGTGCTTTACTGTAATGAGAGAAAACAGGCATTTGTATTGCCAAAAAGGGTTATTCAATGTTAAATAAATGAACATCTTTCTCTCTCTCTCTTCAGATGTTCATGTGGAGCCTCATAAGAAGCAGCTTCATGTAACTCTAGCCTACCACTTTCAATCCAATCATCTTGCATCATTAGAAAAACTTGCCAAAGGTGTAGACATAACCCTGGGCTGTGATTGGCAAGCTGTACTCTTGTCACGGGACATCCGATTTGCCAATCACGAGGTAGTCAAATTGTTGTCATTCATTGTTTCTTTAGCTAACAACTTAAATATTATAATGTTTTGTTTTAAGTAATTATTCTTAGATAATTTAGCATAATGTAGTACAGTGGTGGCCAAAATGATTGGAACACTAGTATTTTCACCAGCTAAAAAAATGGTTTTAATTCAGTTATTTCTATCTTTTGCTGTAGTGTGTCAGTAGGAAATATCAGTTTACATTTTATAAACATTCATTTTGCCATTATAAATGTAATAATCGAGTGAGATTTTTGTTTGAATAAGGAGTCTGACAACAGCCAGAGCTGCACACAGAGATCTGATCTCATCATCATCCAGTCTGTCTGGAATGACATGAAGAAACAGAACAAACTGAGACAGACTAAATCCAGAAGAACTGTGCCAATATCTCCAAGATGCTTCAAGAATTCTACTGTGCAAAGCTACAGTACTGTTAAAAGATTTAGGCACTTGTGTAAAAATGCTGTAAAATGAGAATGCTGTCAAAAATACATTTTCTTTATCGATTAATTTCTATTAACTAAATTAAATCAACATTTGGTGTGACCATCTTTTGCATCTTTTTGCCCTAGGTGCATTTGCGAATAGTTTTCAGGTAGGTTTCCTGAGGGATCTTGGAGACGTTTCCATAGTTCTTCTGGATTTAGTCTGTCTCAGTTTCTTCAGTTTCTTCATGTCATTCCAGACAGACTGGATGATGATGAGATCAGATCTCTGTGTGGAGCACTGGCTGTTGTCAGACTCTTTGTGCGAACAAAAATCTCACTGAATTTTTACAGTTAATGGCAAAATTAATGTTTGGAAATCTAAACTGATATTTCCTACTGACACACTACAGCAAAAGATAGAAATAACTAACTTAAAACCATTTTTAAGCCGTTGAAAGTACTAGTGTTCTAATAATTTTGTCCACCACTGTATATAATTTACCAATAATAATACCAAATATTTGCTCTCTAAAGTCTAAATAAAATATACCAATATACTTCAAGTATATATTAACACAGTTAGTATTAAGTATAAACCCATGCTACTTACTATGGATCTCTGAATGTATTTACTTAATATGTTATTTTTGATAATGCTATTACTAACAGTGATGCGCAGGTCAATGTATAAACAACCCGAACCCGACCGACGTTTTCAACTAAAACTGCAACTCGGACCGAAAAAAAAAAAAAAAAGATAATATTGTACCCGACCCGCTTTCCTGACCCACATGTTTAATATTTGCGACTGACAGCAGCGATTACATGCGGCTATGCGTTGGAGATGCGTTCACTGTCAAACATCATTCGGCATTAATTAGGTCATTTCGTCAAAAGAAATGTTCTTGATTACAAGAAAGACACAGATTGTTCTTGTTGTGATTTATTTTGTCTTTCCTTTATACAGATTTAAATAGTTTCGTTTTCGAAGTACTCTAAATTATGTCAGTGATTCTCTGATGTTATATGATCAAGAATGATTTTATTTCGATCTACACTGTAATAAAAGTTAAGAAAAAGATTAGCCTATAGCCCTAAATATATATAGACTACAAGGGAATTCCTTTTTTCTTAACTTTTAACTTCTAAAAATGATCAAGAATAGGCTATTAAATCAACTTAATAGGCTAGGTTAACGAATTTTCTTATACAAACATAACGAATGCACTTCAAAACGAAGTTTTCATATATAAATTCAGGAATCACGAATATGACAAAGTGATATTATTTTATATTTGTATAGCTATAATAGTTGTATCAAATGAATAAGGAAATTATAGTGCCTTGAATTTATTAAGTAATGTCTCATTTCGTTCGTTTCGCTCTCTGGAAATGTAAAGAAAAAATACAGTTTTTACTTGGAATTCGTTTTATATCCCTGATTTTAAACAAGCATATACATGAGATCATTTATATATTATTGCTTGAATAAATGTTTAAAAATAGTGCTAGAAATTTTATAATTAAGGAAATTAAACAGACCTAGGCATTTGAAAAGACATAGTGAAATGTGTCTAATAATTCCAAAAAGAAAGAGAAGCATTGGACATAATCAAAATATTTGAGACATTTATTAGGAATACCATTTTCTTAACAGTTAAGATGCTGCATGTGTTTATCCAGTCTAATCGAAGTGTGCATCTCTCCCCCGACTTTCCCAACAAAAATCCCAACCCCTCTCAGAAAATACATAAAGCTGACATTACTGAGCTATATGCGTTTAAAAGTAGCCTATTAAAAGGATACAATGGCATTGCTCAGTTCAACATGTTGGGAAATCGGGCATTTTGTCCCGCGTCAGCATTTATTCAACAGTTAATAACGCTCAACATTCAAAAGGTAAATATTCTTCAGCCAATAAAGTGTAGGTCTATGTATTTCATAGAAAATTGTGTCTAGTACTATATAAATTACAAAGGTTTAATTGGCATCTTTATTATAAACGACCCGACCGACCGCGACCCGAATATCATAAAAAATATTTTTGGATGACTCCTAACCGCGGGTAACCGCGGGTGACCGCGTGCACCCGCTCATTTTGGATCAACCCGCGCATCACTTATTACTAATGAATTCTGTTATCATATACTCACTTTTTGGCTTTGGTGGCTTACTAACTTTTTATCTCTGTTTTAAGACCCTGCGGGTGATGTACCCTTATGTGCCTCAAAATGATGATGAACTGGAGCTGGTGCCCGGTGACTTCATCTTCATGTCGTCTATAGAACAGACCACTGCCAGTGAGGGCTGGGTCTACGGGACCTCGATGAGCACAGGGTTATCTGGGCTATTGCCAGAAAACTACGTCAACAGGGCAGACGAGTGTGACACTTGGGTCTATCATGGGTAAGATCATGAAGTAACTAAAGCTGGTTGTACACTGTGTTCAAATGTTTGGGGTCAGTAAACAAGTGTTTTTTTTCTTTTGTTCAGCAAGGATGCATTAAATTGATCAGTAATGACAGTAGAGACATTTGTAATGTTGCAGAAGATTTATATTTCAAATAAATTCTGTTCTTTTGAAATTTCTATTTAGCAAAAAATCCTGAATAATGCATCATGGTTTCCACAAAAATATTACACAACACAGCTGTTTTTAATATTGAAAGTACCAAGAAATGTTCGTGGAGCACCAAATTAACATATTGAAATGAAATATGAAGGGTCATGTAATACTGAAGACTGGAGACTGCTGAAAATGTAGCTATTAAAATAGAAAACAGTTATTTTAAATTGTAATGTTTTTTCACACTATTACTGTTTTTATTGTAGTTTTGATCAAACAAATGAATCCTTGGTGAGCATAATAAACGTCTTTTGATAAACCTTTGAACATTAGTGTAGTGTTAAACTCGTATGGGTCTGTGGTGATGGTATATTAGAACTAATATCAGTAACATATTTAAATCACTTCATCTCTTTACCTCTTATTTCAGGTCTTTCTCTTTCCTTAATGAAACCCCCTCAACCAGTATGAGGGGTGCAATGGGTGGGATTTTTCTTGACCCACACATGGATGGTCGTCTCCTTGATGACCCCATGCCGGTGGATTCCCCCAGTCTGAGTGTTATATGTCAACCTATGCAGGTAAAACTCTTGAATCTTGAGTTGAATGATGGAATGTGAAAGCTTTTTAATGCATAATAATTTATTCAAATATTAATGATTTGTTTTAGATCCTACGACCTAATCAGTCTCGATTGCCTAAGAGAACGTTGTTTGTGTGTCGCCATGGTGAGAGAATGGATGTAGTGTTTGGGAAACACTGGATCACTCAGTGCTTTGATGCCAAAGGTCTGAGCTCAACTTTCCAAATCAGTTCTTTAACCTCTTTGTAGTTGTTCCCATGACCGAAACAAGTCTGGAATCATCAGCAAGTTTAAAAAAAAAAATTTCATCAGCTATAAATCAAAACAAAAATGAAGTAACTGTATCCAGCAATAAAAGAAAGCTGTAAGAATTGGCCAAAATGTGTGAAAACCGTATTGATGTTTAAGTTCCTGATGTGTGTTCAGTTGTGTATATTTGCTTGTCTTTACCAGGTCGATATGTACGGTCAAACCTCAATATGCCACAGAGTCTCCCACCAAGGAGTGGGGGGTACAGGGACTATGATAAGGACTGTCCTATCACTGTGTTTGGATCCACACAAGCTCGTCTAGTCGGTCAGTCCCTCATTACTGTTAAAGGATTAGTTTACTCCCAGAATAAAAATTATCTAATGATTTTTTTCACATCTATGTCATTCCCTATGTTCATGTCTTACTTTAAGGTTTTTGAGGAAAACATTCCAGGATTTTTCTCCATATAGTGGATTTCAATGGAAGCCAGCAGGTTGAAAGTCTAAACTGCAGTTTCAATGCAGTTTCAAATGGCTCTACACAATCCCAGCTGAGGAATAAGGATGTTATCTAGCAAAACGACCGGTCATTTAAAAATAAAAATAAAAATGTGTATACTTTTTAACCATCAATGCTTGTCTTGCACTAGCTTTACATAATCACGCTTGCGTGACCAGTGTTGGCCATGTTACTTTAAAAAAGTAATTAGTTATAGTTACTAGTTACTTCTCACAAATAACTGAGTTACATCATTATAAAAGTAACTAATTACTAGAAAAAGTAATTTTTGTGTTACTTAAAAAAAAAAAAAAAAGTTCAAATATGTCAAATAGCTTGGATGTCCCCATATTAAATATGTTAAATGAATGAAATGGACACTAAAAAGAATAAACTATTATTATAAAACATTGTACACTACTCTACACTATTTTAATGTTGCTGTGGGACAATGTGAGAGACATCTATTAAATTCAATAAATTATTGTAAATATTATCAACCCTCTATGGACACCTTAGCAATAGAATCGCCGTTGGCTAGTACTTTTTTTTTGTTTTGTTTACGCACCAAATTAATATTAAATATCTATCAACAGTAACCATATTTGTCATGTTGATAAGACTGGTGGTGGTGCTTAAGATATTATTTGTCATTTAGTGTTTCTATAAAAAAGAGAAAAAATAAAAATAATACTGATAAGATAACAAAACTACTACGAATTCTACTACTAATAACAATATAAAAAGCACTAAGGATTACTGAGCTGCTGGGTTCATGAATATTAATCACATTGTCTTCATTCGCTCGAACAGATTTGCTGAAATTTAAACAGGGACGATAATTGGTGAGCGCCAGCCAATGAGATTGCCGTTTGCGTATTGGTTCCGCCTACTACCGGAGAAACCGGCAGTTCTTAAAGGGGTCATCAGATGGCCATTTTCCACAAGTTCATATGATTCTTTAGGGTCTTAATGAAAAGTCTATAATATACATTGGTTAAAAATTCTCAATAGTAGTGTAAACACCCTTTTACCTTGTCAAAATCAGCTCTGCAAAAAATCAACTCATTTTATCGCATAGTCCTTTAAATGCAAATGAGCTCTGCTCGCCCCGCCTCTCTCTGCCTGGGATGATGAGCTGTAATGTTTACTTTAGCCACTTTTAGCAGCGTTTAGACACATTTAGCAGCGAAACTTGCCAACAAGCACATTATTAAGAAAGGCCATTTGCAAAGATGCATAAAAGAACCTTCTACTCACTTCTGCTGTGGGTGAAGCTGCATCATGAATGATTCGCACGAACATAGACAAATATGTAGATCGGGATCGGTGCTTTCCTTTTAAAAAAGAAAGTAACGTTATCCTCTGTGTCTTCAGCGGCTCAGATGTCGGGAGTAAATGACTACTGCTAGATGTAGACTACTAATGTTCATTATTACATCCAACAACAGAACACCTCAATCACTCAATCTGAGATATTCTTGTCATTCTTGACACAATGGCGATCGGAGTCGGACTGTTTCAGCCGGGTGAGGGTGGGTCTAAGGTAAGTTGATCAACTATCGTGGGAGGGGCCTCTGTCGGGGTGTGGCATCACACCAACAAGAAGCTGAGAATGACCTGATTTTAAAAAGGGGATATTACTTTTAAAGATTAAAAAAATACCACTTTTATCATTGTAGGGTGGTCGTGTACACAAACTGCCAACACACATTAATGTTCAAACAGCATGTAAAAGTTAGTTTTGCATCCGATGACCCCTTTAAAAGCTGAAGAAGTCCAAAGGAACTTTGTTATTTTGACAGGAAATTGTTTAAATGTAGCGCGTCAATTCTGCATGGTTTGTAAGACTCTCTCACTCTGTATCTTTCTTTGCATGTGTGTGAGACAAAGTAACAGCTAGTCGTGTGCCTTCACACTAGAGTTTACAGTTCGTTGAATACAGGTGTGCTATGCATCCATTCAGATGAACTGAAAAATACAATTATAATATTGTAATAAATTATAGTAATGGCGCATTTTATTGTCAGTAACGGTAACGTTGTTGTAACAGGGACAACAGTAATTCATTTGATTACTCTTTCCGATCCAGTGTTTACAAAGTAAACGTGCAAAGAAAGTTAAATGGCCTTTAAAATCATCCAACATCGTTAATTTACATTTTTTTTAAAAGTTGGTGGAGAAAATGTGATGGAGTTTTTCGCCCTACCCTACCTTTTTGAACCGAAGTACACAGACAAAGAACTAACCACGTTTGACCTTTCCAGTGTGATTACATAATGCGTGAAGTCGGGCATGAGCATCGCAAAGCTAGTGCAAGATGAGCATTTGTGGTTAAAAAATAAAATGCATTTTTATTTATTTTAGAAAATGACAGATTGTTTAGCTAGATAAGACCCTTATTCCTCAACTGGGATCGTGTAGAGCCCTTTGAAGCTGCATTGAAACTGCAGTTTGGACCTTCAACCCGTTGATCCCCATTGAAGTCCACTATATGGAGGAAAATCCTGGAATGTTTTCCTTAAAAAACCTTCATTTCTTTTCAACTGAAGAAAGAAGACATGATCATCTTGGAGTAAATTATCAGGGGATTTCAATTCAGTAGTGAACTAATGCTTTAAATATGAAGTGTGTTATTTCTGCTTCCCTGCTGGTACTAGTGTGTGTTCATACATGTATTCACTATATGTGTAATTTGTTTTACAGGGGAGGCTCTCCTGGAAAGTCAAACAGTGGTAGACTTTGTGTACTGTTCTCCATCTCTGCGCTGCGTGCAAACAGCTCATAATATCCTCAAAGGTAAAACAGCACCTCCTTTGCTCTTTCATCTTTCTTTTGTTCATTCACAAATCAGTTTTTACCGCATTAATCGTGCCCATTTACACCCTTAAAGCAATTTCCTTACATGTGCCTCTTTCTCTGTTATGATTGTATGACTCAGGTCTTCAAAAGGATGGGAAGACTAAGATCAGAGTTGAGCCGGGTTTGTTTGAATGGACTAAATGGGTGTCGGGAACCTCATTACCTGCCTGGATACCTCCTGCAGACCTGGCGGCTGCTAACCTTAGTGTGGACACAACATACAGGTATTTTATTACATGTTCAATGAACTATACATTCTTTTGGCTATCCTTTTAGAATGTAACGTTTCTAAACGATAGCATTTTTTACTGTTTTATGTCTCCTTTTGATTTCATGAGTATCTTTTATGCAGTGAACGGAATTGTTCATTATTATTGTTATTAAGTTGTCTTGTTCCCTTCCCTCTAGACCTCATATACCCATCAGTAAACTGGCCGTGTCTGAGTCCTATGAAACATACATCAGTCGCAGCTTCCAAGTGACGCGTGAAATACTGTCAGAGTGCAATAATCTGGGTAGGTCATCAGTGCTGGTACTTCTGCATTTTTTTTTGTCTGGATCAATACGGAGACAAAGGTTTTATGCTTTAAGACATTTTTTGTTTACCTTGTTTTCACGTGCTGTCCAACAGGAAATACAGTGCTGATTGTGGCCCACGCTTCCTCTCTGGAGGCTTGTACGAGGCAGATACAGGGACTGACCCCACAGAACTCTAAAGACTTTGTGCAAGTGGTCAGAAAGGTCAGATCTCTTGTGGATTTTTTTTCTGTCTTTTTTATAAATACATTTGGGATGTTAGTGTCGACTACTTTATTCTATATACATACTGTACATATATGCATTCTTATAAAAAGGCATGCATGTACATTACCGTCCAAGTAAGATTCAGTAAGATTTTTAATGCTTTTTAAAGAATTCTCTTATGATCAAAAATACAGAAAAAATATTGTGAAATGTTATTACAGTTTAAAATAATGGTTTTCTATTTTGATATATTTCAAAATATAATTTATTCCTGTGACGCAAAGCTGAATTCTCATCAGCTATTACTCCAGACTTCAGTGTCACATGATTCTTCAGAAATCATCCTAATATGCTGATTTATTACTTTATTATCAATGTTTGAAACAGTTGTGCTGCTTAATATTTTTTGGAACCTGTGATTATTTTTTTCAGGATTCTTTGATGAATACAATTTTACAAAGAATAGCATTTATTCAAAAAAGAAATCTTTTCTAAAAATATAAGTCTTTGTATCACTTTATACAATTTAACATTGGTGAATAAAAGTATTAATTCAAAAAAGTAGTTTATATTGTTACAAAATATTTATATTTTAAATAAATATCTCTTTAACTTTTTATTTATTAAAGAATCCTGAAAAAAAAGGATCACCGGTTTCAACAAAATATTAAGCAACTGTTTTTAACATTGATAAAAAAAAAACAGAATATTACAATGATTTCTGAAGGATTTCTGAAGGTCTGGATTTCTGGATCATGTGACACTGAAGACACTAAAGAGTAATGATGCTGAAAATTCAGCTTTGCATCACAGGAATAAATGACATTTTAAATATATAATTATATTCAAATTATATTCATAGAAAACAGTTATTTTACATTGAAATAATATTTTACATTATTAACTTTTTTTGATCAAATAAATGCATAAAAAATCGTACTAATCCCAAACTTGAATGGCAGTGTATGTAAATTACAAATTATATTTAATTAATAAAAATTAAATTTCTTGCTAAAATTATATATATATATATATATATATATATATATATATATATATATATATATATATATACAGTGAGGTCAATAAGTATTTGATCACCCTGTTATCTTGCAAGTTCTCTTACTTAGAAATCATGGAGGGGTGTACAATTTTCAGCATAGGTGCATTTCCACTGTGAGAGACAGAATCTAAAAATAAAAATCCGGAAATCACATTGTATGATTTTTTTTTAACAATTTATTTGTGAATTACTGTGTCAAATAAGTATTTGATCACTAGAGTAAATTTTTTTTTATATTTGGCAGAAGCCTTTGTGAACAATTACAGAGGTCAAACGGTTCCTGTAGTTCTTCACCAGGTTTGCACACACTGCAGGAGGGGTTTTGGCCCACTCCTTCATACAGATCTTCCTTAGATCTGTCAGGTTTCAGGGCTGTCGCTGAGCAACACGGAGTTTCAGCTCCCTCCAAAGATTTTCTATTGGATTTAGGTCTGGAGACTGGCTAGGCCACTCCAGAACCTTGATATGCTTCTTACGGAGCCACTCCTTGGTTTTCCTGGCTGTGTGCTTTGGGTCATTGTCATGTTGGAAGACCCAGCCACGACCCATCTTTAACCCTCTGGGGTCTGAGGGTGTTTTGGGGTCCTGAAGAAGTTTTGACATGCCCTGACATTTTTTCACTATCTTAAAAAACATATTAATGGCTAAAGTCTGATTACATTGTAATCAGCACATATTGGGCTACAATAATATGCAAGCAACATGAATGTACATGTTTGTGTTTTTGAGAAAACTACAGTACAGACCAAAAGTTTTGACACACGAATGAGAAGGTGTGTCCAAACTTTTGGTCTGTACTATATATCCCAAATACAATAAAGCCACATCTGTCAGCTACTCACCCATATTGCTAAAGCATGTGTACATATGATAATATACATACAATTTACACTTAAATAGACAAAGTGTCATTGCTGCAACTGTCCCCACAATAGAAAATGTAATTGTGAAAAATGTAATTAAATCATTCTTAAATAATGTTATATATATATATATATATTTTTTTTTTTTTTTTTTTTTAATTTATTTATTTTTGCAAGAAATTAAAATTTTTATAAAACATTCAATTGATCAAAAGTGACAGTAAAGACATTTACAAAAGATTTATATTTCAAATAAATACTGTTCTTTTGAAATAAATATATATATATATATATATATATATATATATATATATATATATATGTATATGTATAAGTGTGTGTGTGTGTGTGTGTGTGTGTGTATATATATATATATATATATATATATATATATATATATATATATATTCGTGGTACGTGCTTTAAAGTCATCTGAATCAAATGATTTTCCATAGGCGCTTTGAAGTTTAACGTTCTCAATCAAATGATTCACGATCCGATTGAAAAGCTTCGAAACAGTGATTCCCCCTCAGTCGAGTCACTCCGATGTTACATGGGAACTCGCTTTGAGAGACCGATCATCTCTGAGCCTTATATAAAAAAGGCCAATTACAAATTGGCGAGTGGACGCGAGTGGACGTGCGCGCCGGCCACGCCCCCGTACATACGGGTATATAAGATGGCCGCGCGCATCACTCATCAGATCTTTGCTTTCAGAGCCTCTCGTATGAGCCGCTGTTTGCTTCGAATCAAGAAATCTTCATAGAAGCCTTTAACATCCAGAGTTCTTCCCCGCTGGTGCCTAAAAGAGCAATTTCATTTTGCACCAGCGATCCTCCCGCGGGCTGTCGTTTTCACGGCAACAAGCCGCCTGCATTCCAGCGAGCAAGCCCCGTCGAGTGCACAGCCGCCCCGCGGCTTCTCCCTGGGCAGACCGGGAGCTAAAAGAGTCAATTTCTCACGGCCGATTCAGACGTTCTTTTCAGAATGCCTTTTCGGCCGTGCGCTTCAGGGTGCGGTAGTTTCCTCTCCTCTGCGGACGGACATGATCTCTGCCTCACGTGTTTGGGTCCCGAGCACGCTGAAGCGGCGATCATGGATGGTTCATGCCCGCACTGCGAGTGCATGACCATGGCCACGCTGAGGTCCCGCCGCTCGTTCGCGAGCCGGCTCCCCTCGCCCTCTTCCCGCGGTCTGTCGCTAAGCCGTCAATGCTTTTCGGCCACCGCGGCGCGGGGCGGGGGGGACCTAAAAGTCACCGTGAAGAATGCACCGCCGGCTAAGAAAGCCCTGCGGTCTTCTCTCACACAGCGTGACCCCGTCGAGCTTCCGCAGCAGTATGCTTCCCCGCCCAGCGGGCTGAGCGTCTCCTTCGGTGCTCCTGCAGAGGATGAGATGTCCATCGCAGCATCAGAGGGAGAGTCGGCGGGCGAGGCGGACGCCTCGGCGGAGCGGCCCCCTCCTGAGGTGGTCGCTCCGTCTGACGCTGATGCCGAGCTCGCGGCTATGCTCCTCCGGGCCGCCAGGGGGATCGGTCTCGAGGTGCCTCCAGCACCTCCGGCCGATTCCTCTAGGCTTGATGATTGGTTTTTAGGGAGGGCTCCCGCGGCTCCGCCGCGGTCCCCCCCAGTTCCATTTTTCCCGGAGGTGCACGAGGAGCTGTCTAGATCGTGGCGGGCCCCTTATTCATCTCGGTCCCGCCCCAGCTCCTCTCCCCTCGCCACCCTCGATGGCGGAGCGGCCAGGGGGTATGCGGCCATCCCCCAGGTTGAGCGCGCTGTGGCGGTGCACTTGTGCCCGCGTGGCGCTGCCTCCTGGCGGGATCGCCCGCACCTCCCTTCCCGGGCTTGTGAGCGCACGTCCGCCCTGGCGGGCCGCGTTTACAGCTCCGCTGGACAGGCCGCTACCGCCTTGCACGCCATGGCCATTCTTCAGGTCTATCAGGCCCAGGCGTTAAAACAACTGCACGAGGGTGGTCCTGACCAGGGAGTTTTGGAAGAACTCCGCGCCGCCACCGACTTCGCCCTTCGGGCCACGAAGGTCACGGCGCGTTCCCTTGGTCGGGTGATGTCCACGGCTGTGGTCCAGGAGCGACACCTGTGGCTTACTCTGGCTCAGATGGCAGACGTCGACAAGGCTCGCTTTCTTGACGCTCCCATCTCCCAGAGTGGCCTCTTCGGCGACGCTGTCGAGGACTTTGCCCAGCAGTTCTCGGCAGTCCAGAAGCAGACGGAGGCCATCAAACACATCCTGCCCCGCCGCGAGCCTACCATCCCGCCGCCGGTGGCCCAACCTCCGCCTGCTCGTCGCCGAGGGCGCCCCCCCGCGGCCTCCAAGGAGAAGGAGAAACCCCAACCAGCTCCGTCCCCCGCCGAACAACACGAGGCCAGGTTGCGACGTCGAGCTGGCCGCGGGAGAGGTGCGCCGCCCGCCTCTCAGGGACCGTCTACACGCAAGAGGTCTGCGAAACGTCCCTGACGCGGGCAACCCGGAGGTGGAGAAGATGGCTCTTCAGGCGACGACAACATCTACGTCGCCGCTCCCGGTGGAGGGCCGGGAGTTGCTGTGCACCCTGACGCTGCCGCCGGCCCACGGGTCGGCGGTACCCAAATTTTCACAAAAAGAGCTAATTTTCTCACCTCCGGGGTTTCAGCCCCGCCTTCCCGTTTCGAGCGGCACACGGTTGCCCTCTCGAGGCCGGATCCGGAGCTGTTTATCGCCAGCGCTGGAACCAGGGAAGAAGGTAAGCACTGCCTCGTGCAGTCTGACTCTCCCCCAGGACGTTCTTCCTTCTGGGCGCAGTCCCCTTCCCGTTCCTCCCTTAGGCTGCCCCACCCTGGGCACGACG
>NC_133365.1:34853693-34942133 GCF_049309525.1 Garra rufa | reverse complement strand
ATATCCCTCTTCGCTGGGTACTCCCAGGCAGAGATGTAATCCCACTCGCGTCCTGGCAGTTTTCCAGGCGGAGCTAATTCAGTCCCTCTCGTGCTGGCTGTTCCCCAGACAGAGTTTGGACTACTTTCCTCGAGTGCCTGAGGGCCGAGGTTCCTGCTATGATTCCTCTTGCGCTGGGCACTCCCCAGGCAGAGATGTAATTCCACTCGCGTCCTGGCTGTTTCCAGGCGGAGCTATTTCCCGTGCTCTGGCCAGAGCTTCCAGGCACTAATTGCATCCCTCTTGATCCGGGTGCGCCCCGACAAAGGATTGCCCTCTCCTTGTGTGCCCGAGGGCCAAGGAGGACCCCTCTCTGGCTGGTGACCAGACTAGGGTGTATGACCTAACCTCGTGGGCTCAAGAGCCGAGGTTTACTCAATCCCTCTTCGCTGGGTACGTCCCAGGCAGAGATGTAATCCCGCTTGCGTCCTGGCACTCTTCCCAGGCGAAGCAACCTAGCGTTCTGGCATACTCCCCAGACGCTACCTGTCCCTCTACGTCTGGCTGGTCCCCAGACTGAGGTAGACACTTTCCTCGTGAGCCCGAGGGCCGAGGCGGATCATATCCCTCTTCGCTGGGTACTCCCAGGCAGAGATGTAATCCCGCTCGCGACCTGGCAGTTTTCCAGGCGGAGCTAATTCAGTCCCTCTTGTGCTGGCTGTCCCCCAGACAGAGTTTGGACTACTCTCCTCGAGTGCCTGAGGGCCGAGGTACTTGTTATGTTCCCTCTTGCGCTGGGTGCTCCCCAGGCAGAGATGTCATCCCACTCACGTCCTGGCAGTTTTCCAGGCGGAGTTCTTCTGGTCCCTCTTTTTGCTGGTGTCCCCAGACAGAGCGACCACTTTCCTCGCGAGCCCGAGGGCCGAGGTATATGCCACTTCCCTCTCGCTCCGGCACTATTCCCGGACGGAGGTGTAATACTTCTCCTGTCCTGGCAGTTTCCCAGGCGGAGAACCGTCAGTGCTCCTGCAGGTAAGTATCAACGAGCACTGCCCTCTGATTCCGGGCTGGTCCCCCGGACAGAGGTGTACTGCCTCTCTTGCCCTGGTAACCCCAGGCAGAGAGCTTTTCCTGGCTTGATCCACCAGAAGCAGCGCTCCCCCTTTTTTCTTCCCAGACAAACACCACTGGGTAGGAATTTGGAATTCTGGAGATGTGGGCATATCGTTCCCCAGAGCGTTGATGACGCAGTGTAGAGTTCCCGAAAGGGAACGTCTCAGGTTACGTATGTAACCCTGGTTCCCTGAGGGAACGAGACACTGCGTCATGGGCCATAATTCCCGCATTCCTACCGCGCATCGCTTCATTCCTGGAAGCTGAAGCCGGTTTGAAACGCACATGCTTATATACTTCCTGGTCGTATGACGTCATCACGTTGGTGACGTCACTCCCGTCATCCTATTGGTTGCAGACTGATTCAGAGCCGGGTTCGCCAATGGCATTCCCCCCAGAGCGTTGATGACGCAGTGTCTCGTTCCCTCAGGGAACCAGGGTTACATACGTAACCTGAGACGTTTTTATACTGTACAAACCGTACTTTCTATTGCCCTACACCTACCCCACACCTAAACCTAGCCCTCACAGGAGATTGTGCATACTTTTACTTCATCAAAAAAACTCATTGTGCATGATTTATAAGCCTGTTTCCTCATGGGGACCTGAGAAATGTCCCCACAAGGTCAAAATCTACTGGTATTCCTATCCTTGTGGGGACATTTGGTCCCCACAACGTGATGAATACCAGGTACACACACACACACACACACACACACACACACACACACATATATATATATATATATATATATATATATATATATATATATATATATATATATATATGTATGTGTGTATGTGTGTGTGTATGTATATACAGTATATATATGTGTATATATATGTATGTATGTATGTATGTATGTATGTATGCATGTGTGTGTGTGTGTGTGTGTATAATAAAATATAATATTTCTCAACATCTCGTCTTATTTATTTATTTTTTTATGTCTCTCTCTTTCCATTGTTTCCTGTCTCTCTCACAGATACCTTACTTAGGCTTTTGTGCTTGTGAGGAGATGGGTGAGACAGGCGTTTGGCAGCTTGTGGATCCACCCATCCTGCCGCTTACCCATGGACCCAATCACAGCTTTAACTGGAGAGAAACGCTGCTGCAGGACTGAAGAGGCTGTGCAACCTTTACCCTCACTGCTTATCCTCCAAAGGCAACAGAGACGTGCTTACAGTCACATCATCACAGACCTGCATTCTAGCACTATAAAAGCCTCATGCTTCCATAGCCACGTTCTTGCACTGCTGCAGTACACCTCATTGACCCTGTCTTAATATACAAAGCATAAGAGCAGTAATATTCGCCCTAGATTTACATAATGTGCTCAAACACCATTTGCCGGCCTATAGACAAGCTGCAGCAGAACACTCGCTTCCAATTGTAGCCAAGACGAAACTTAAAAATCTGAGAGTCGTACGTCATATACAGGATGTAATACACAGCGATAAACTCAGGTTTCCTGCCTCAGTGAGGAGGAAATAGTGTGCAAAGTTGATGAGTCATCATCCAACACTTCCAAAATGGATGCCGCTGGACTCGAGCTGGGTCTCTGAACCCTTTGTAAACTCCATTTTCCTAGACTCTGTAGGGGAACAAGCCTTCTCCCTGTTACACTGTGAATCAAATAGACATGCACAACCTATTGCATCAAGATTTCCCAATTACACCTGCTACAAGCCCACTCGCCAACCTCCTGAAAGCACAAGAATATAATCTGGCAATCAGACTGAGACGAAGCAGCTTTAAAGTAGTTTAGAAATGGTATTTGGTGGACAGCACATTCGTCCTGTGCCTTGCTGTCATGCTGCTACTGTTAAACACTTTGCAACTATAGGACACTTTGGGAGGACTGTTAGTTAGGAGACAGTATTTAAAGATGTACTGTCACACTTTCCGCATGTAGGGCCGATTTTAAAAGAGGGAGATTATAACCCAGTGAGAACGTCATCAAAGGCAGTGCCACAAATGGTTACAACGTCTTAAGCAGCAGCTTAAATGTTATGTGCAGCTGTTATGGAACGCATTGCTGTAAGGCAAGCTTTACTTTCTGAGCACTTGAAAAATCGAACCAAACAGGAAAGAATGCTTCAACAATGTAAAGAATTGTACATTAATGCATAACGTGTCTGTATATACTAAGTAACATAGTAAAAATCCATTTGATGTGTTTCACCTTTAAATGGACAAATTATAATTGCATTTATTTATGTATTCATAAGATAGTTGTAAAGAGAATATGTTGGTGCTTCAGTTTTTTTTTATTTTGTTATTTCCTGTTGTTGGAACAGAGAAATCAAGCCATAGCAAATGATGATATAAATCACTATATAATGCAGTGTTTCTCTCCACTCCGAGCACTTACATAAGCATATCTGTTACGATTACTGTAATACGCCATCTGTGTTCCCTGAACTCCATAACTATTTTAGCCCACCTATGGTTTGACATTTAATGATGATAAGGAGGAGGCATGCATAATGACATGTGCAATACACTGCACAAGTAAAAGAGGTTCATGGGATTTTTTGCTATAGTTTTCAGTGTGTGCTCATTCACCTAAAGATAAATTTAGATGTTAGGCTCGATCGAACATGCCAATGATGTGCGAACAGTTTTAGAACTGCCATAATATGTTTTAAGAAGTTGCTATTTTTACTTTTTTTGCTTTTTGTGTTTAAGAGTTGATCTCTTGCCTAAATGGTTCCTGCCAGGGGATAAATGTTGGAACACAATAAAGGGATAGTTTACTCAAAATGTCTTTACTGACCAGATTTGTTAGGTAGGTAAAAGACAGATAGACCAATTGTCAGATCCATTAAAAAAAAGTCCAATATAGTGAGAATTTCCAGGCATCAATAGTAGCTGGTTTAGGCATGTTAAGTTGTGTGTTCATAGTTACAATTTTGAGGAGGCTGTGTATCCAATATTTTTTTGTGGTATAGGCCTATTTTGAATATACAGTTAAAGTCAAAAGTTTACATATACCTTGCAGAATCTGCAAATTGTTAATTATTTGAGCAAAATAAGAGGGATCATACAAAATGCATGTTATTTTTTTTATTAAGTACTGACCTGAATAAGATATTTCACATAGAAGACATTTACATATAATCCACAGGAGAAAATCATTGTTGAATTTATACAAAATGACCCCGTTCAAAAGTTTACATACACTTGATTCTTAATACTATGTTGTTACCTGAATGATCCGCAGCTGTTTTTTTGTTTTTTTGTTTAGTGATAATTGTTCCTGAGTCCCTTGTTTGTCCTCGAACAGTTAAACTGCCCACTGTTCTTCAGAAAATCCTTCAGGTCCCACAAATTCTTTGGTTTTTCAGCATTTGTGTGTATTTGAACCCTTTCCAATAATAACAGTATGGTTATGAGATCCATCTTTTCACACGGAAGACAACTGAGGGACTCATATGCAACTATTACAGAAAGTTCAAACATTCACTGATGCTCCAGGAAAAAATGATAGGGGGTGAAAACTTTTGAATGAAGATGTGTACATTTTTTCTTATTTTGTCTAAATATCATATTTGTTTTTCATTTAGTACTGCCCTTCAGAATTTACAAAAGATGCTTGATTCCCAGAAGACAATTTTTTTTTTGTCCTTCTGGAGCATCAGTGAGTGTTTGAACCTTCTGTAATAGTTGCATATGAGTCCCTTGGTTGTCCACAGTGTGAAAAGATCTCAAAATCATACAGTCATTGTTGGAAAGGGTTCAAATACACAAAATGCTGAAAACCTGTTCAGGTAACAACACCGTATTAAGAATCAAGTGTATGTACTTTAATGGGGACATTTTTTATAAATTCAACTATTATTTTCTCTTGTGGACTATATCTAAACATCAGGTCAGTACTAAATAAAAAATAACATGCATTTTGTATGATCCCACTTATTTTGGTTAAATAATTACAATTTTGCAGATTCTGCAAGGTGTATGTAAACTTTTGATTTCAATTGTATTTGGGACACTCTTTTTAATACACTGAGTAAATGAGTACTTTTTATTTAACTTCAAAATATTTTTTAATAAATTATAAAAAGTTTATAGAAATGACCTCAACTTAATGACCCAGCTGCATTTATAGTTAACAGCCCACTCAAAGGGAAGAAATACACAAAACCATCTTACGACATCAGAAGACTTAAAATAATAAACAAGCCTATTTTATGGTACTTTTATAGTGCTTGTGCATCAAGTCATCATTCATTGTAATTGCTTTCTTTTGCATTCCACATTAGTCTGAGTAAATTATGACAATTTTTAGTTTTGGGTGAACTATCTCTTTCAAACATTTCAGATTACAGGAGTCTAAGACAAATTTGTCTTCATTCATTTGGCATTTTCCAGCTCAACAGTAACATAACCACCAAATGCTTCCTACTCATGAATTTAAACGAGACACTTATCTCAGCACAGATGACTTTATGTGGAGATTTTTAATTAGCCAAGCCAGTGTAAGTGTGTGTGGGTGTGGTTGAGTGTTTGTTCATGTGCTAGAAGATGAATGCTGTTCTCCTGTAAAAATAATTACCTTATTAAATCACCCTTGTCTGCCATTACAACATGTCTATCGTGAATAGATCCTTGTTCTTCCAAATATGGCAACACACAACCACCCCATCATGTGTCAGTGTGTATTACCACAGAGGGTTAAACAAGTACAGCTTGACAAATGCTGATCCATAACTGTTTGATTCACTGCGAGGTAATATTGTCACTGTATGTTTTCAGAAGCATGCTATGTGTGCTACAACTTCTGATTGTTTGAAAAAAAAGGGGGGTGTAATATGAGCCAAAGTGCTTCATTGATTTTTTTTTTTCCCCAGAGGCAGAATGAATCATTTTTAATGCGTATAGCCCACTTCAAGCATATTCTGACCAACAATTCCCATTCTGACCATGACAGGTTGTCTTTGTCTTTATATACCCTTACTAAGCAGTGACTGGGGAAATCAATAATTCTACAAGATCTAAATACAAAATAATAAGAAATATAAAACCGGTGTATTACAGATTGCTATTTTAGCTATTGGTATTAATTGTTGTTTGGTCCTCCCTGAAATGAATTATGTTTAGTTTATATATATGATTTATTTAAAGTTATTCGGGGGCATTTTAGCAGCTTGAAAATGATCCTTGCATGCTCAAGAAAAAAAATGCAAATGTAACCCCTTCACAGTGGAAAAATTGTACATGAAATGACTGCACAAAACATACGTTATATTTCAGTGCTCAAAAATTTGAATAGAGATTCCAAAATCATATGTGACATTCCGCCACAAAGCTACCTTTTTAAGTTTGATTGTTGACATTTATTTTAAGACTTATTTTAATGCGTAATGTTTGTTAAGCATGTTTGCAAATAAATCTTTTGTCATCCTGCATTGAAGAGTTCTTTCTTTGAAATTTGTCATACTTGCATTACACTGCAATATGGTCACTGCAATGACAGTAAGTACAAAAACAATACTAACAAATAAAATTGTGTCATTGCTTTTGAAATTACTAAAGGTCTTTATACAAGTATAGCTTGTCTTTTAAGAGTAATCTCTAGCTTCCGCTGACTGTCGTATGCGTGTTCACGAGAGAGTGATGTTCCAGCGGATAACATGGGACTAGGCGAAAGCAGTGACGAACTTTGAAGTGCAGTGTAGAGCGCAAAACAAAACACCAGTGGAATCGTGTTCCATGAATATATTTTGAAAATTTCCTACTGTAAATATATTCAAACGTAATTTTTGATTAGTAATATGCATTGCTAAGAACTTCAGTTGAATAACTTTAAAGGCGAAATTTAGATTTTTTGCACCCTTTTGATTCCAGATTTTCAAATAGTTGTATCTCTGCCAAATATTGTCCTATTATAACAAATCATACATAAATAATAAGCTTATTTATTCAGCTTTCGGATGAAAAGTTTGACTGGTTTTGTGGTCCAGGGTCCAATAAAAGATGATCAATAGAGCTAGAGAAAAGTAGAAAAATACAGCTACTTATAAGTCATTCAATACAATGACATATTGCTTAAATTGATATTTAATAGAACTTGTTTTAGTACCACCTCATTGATAACTTACATGTAAACAATTATATCGTACATTATTAGTATAAACTAGGATTTGTAAAGACATATCAAGAGGAGACTGGTTTTCTTTTGCTGTAAACAAAACTTGGTTCTTGAGACTAGCATATTCTCACTGGAGTTTACGTGAACACGTGTACGACAGTTTGTGGAAACTAGAGATTACGGATCAATTTGCTTCAGAAGTCTTTTATTAACTCCACAGAGCCATGTGGAGTACTTATTTTATGATCTATTTATGCGCTTTTTCCAACTTTATCTTAAACCCCATTCACTGTCATTATAAAGCTTGTAAGAGCCAGGACTTTTTTTTTTTTTTAAATATAACTCTGATTTTATTTGTATGAAAGAAGAAAGTCATATAGCTTACACTTGGGATAACTTGAGGGTGAGTAAATTATGGGGTAATTTTCATTTTTGGGTGAGTTGGACCCTATGTAAGCACAATCATTTTGAATCTAAAGTTTAAATTATTTTTAAATAAACAATTTCATCAGCGTATCATAGTATTTGCTTTATTATTGTTCATTTATCAGCATACCATAGCCTAGTATTTTGAGGAGGCTACGTTTTCTTTTTGAGCCAGATAGTATTGGACCAATCAGCTATGAGCACATCTTTAACATAAAGCAGTTGCTTCGAATCTTTACCTCAAAATTAACGCGTGATTTGTTTTCTTTATAATAATCATATTAATATTTGTGTTCGATAATGATATTTGTATTTTTAGAGGAAAACGAAATAACTCGATTGGCTGTTTGTTCACTGCAAACGTCATTAGTTTGGCGCGCTCCTGGCTGAAGTAATAATCGGAATTTCTTCGTGTAGTCGTGAATCGCAGTCAGCTTCAGCAAAGTAAAATTTGTCAACGAAACACTAACACGACGAGTAAAAGACAAGTCGAGTCGATCGTTGCAGTACATGACAATGAGTTTAACAATATTAGATTAAGTTGTGGAAAAATGATTACGGTTTGTCATCGAGTCATCGACTGACTGACGGGTAAATCCTACTTTCAGGTAACGTGCTACAATATACACAGAAACATAATGAACCCATTGTTTGAATGATGCGGTTGTGACAAGTTTTTAGATACAATTCCGCTTCAGGTTAAAGAAAGCAAGCTGTCTCTGAAAGGGATAATTCATGCAAAATTCAATATATTACCATTATATATCTCTTGTTTTTTTTCTGTCATATGGGTTCAGGAGACTTGAGATATAGCACAAGGGTCTCATGGACTACTTTTATTATATTTTTGTGCTTTTTTGGCGGGTGTTACTTGTCGTTTTTGGATCTTGAAAGACGCGGTTGTTTCCAACAAGCAGCGTAAAAGTTCTTCAAATAATTTTATAGTTCCTTAGAAATAAAACAAATACAAACAAATAAGGGTTTTAAAGAATAACAAACATTTTCACGATATTTTCTATTTTCTGTACTATTTTTTCACCACAGAAGATGTATAAAAAACTCCTAGTAGCCACTAGATGGCATGCTTTGACTCCAGTTTCTGTGCTGCCCTGAATGAACTACGAGGTGCTATAATACCAGTCAGATGTGTTTTCTTCTGCAAGGGTTTCTTAAAAAAAAAAAAACTCCCTATATATATATATATATATATATATATATATATATATATAGTGCCTGTAGACTGTGATTGGTCAAAGATGGAAATTTAGCCCTGTGATGATGTTTTATTAGTTACCATGCTACAAAATACTCTCTGCTTAATTTCATAATTTTATGCATTGAGTCAAGTTCATTAAAGAAATCCATATGTGACCCTGCCTGGACCACAAAGCCAGTCTGATTTTTATGCCAAACATGATTAGGATATTAAGTGGAATCATGTTCCATGAAGATATTTTGTAAATTTCCTACCGTAAATATATCAAAACTTAATTTTTGATTAGTAATATGCATAGCTAAAAACTTCAGTTGAACAACGTTAAAGGTGATTTTCTCAAAATTTAGATTTTTTTGCACCCCCTTGATTCCAGATTTTCAAATTTGAAAATAGTATATCTGCCAAATATTGTCCTATTATAACAAATCATACATAAATGAAAAGCTTTATTTATTCAGCGTTTAGATAAAAAATTTGACTGGTTTTGTGGTCCAGGGTCCAATATAAGATGATCAATACAGCTAAAGAAATGTAGAAAAAAAACAGCTAGTTATAAGTCATTCAATATAGAGACGTATTGCTTAAATTGTTATTTAATAGAACTTGTTTTAGGACCACCTCATTGATAACGTAGTACATGTACACATTTACTAATAGTATAATAGTACATGTACTCTGTTTTTTATCATCAGGAAGTCGAGTTGTTCTGTAATACATGTCAGCTATAGGACAAAAGGACTTATAGTTAGCTTTATAACATTGGGGGGAGGTGATGGGGTGGTGCAGAGGGTTGACATACTTAATCCCTTTCTGTTAGGTACTTTACACTAATCTCAACAATACTAGCACATCAGGTAACACTGATTGAATGACACAGTGACAGTTGCCTGTGTTTATGGGTAGCTTAGGCAATCAAAGGTGAACTTTTCTCAATTGCTCAAACGGCCCCTGCTGCCTCGAGACATCTCAGGGTCACATGCCACACTGAGTGCTGAAGAGTACGTCTCCATTCTCAGGCTGTATGAATGTGTGTGGCAGTAATCGTAAGACCGAAAGGAAGATGCTTTGGATGTGTATTTTGTCATCTTCTGGTCTTCTTCACTCACTGTACTGTATGTTTTGTAAGTTTCATGTTCACCAAACCTACCTGCTTTGTTCTGCTGCACAGGGTTTTCACTAAATATGGAAATGTCAGAGAATTTTAAATGTGTTTTTCCAGAACTAAAATAGTTACGGAAATGAATAAAACCTCATGAAAATGATCAAATGAATATGTAACAAATGTATTGCTATTGCTATATGTATAGCTAATATTAGTTAATGCATAAATTACCATTAACTAATGAACCTTATTGTAAAGTGTTGCTGTAAAGTTTGCTTGGAAATAAACTGTGATATATTTGTGTTTAGTATAGTATAGTTTGAACTGGTTCATCAAATGAATTGATCTAAATTTAAATGATTTATGGAAATAATTTTTAAATAATTCACAAATAAGTATAAATAATTCATTATCAAATCAATTTGAATGTAAATTCAATATTTTTTAAAAAATCATTATGAACTGATTCATAGCTATATGTAATGTAATATATTGTCACGAGGGAGAAAACACACAAGGTGGATAGTGAACAAGAGCCCCGGAGGGTGGATTTATTAAGAAGTGCTTTACGAGGTGAAGGGGGAATTAAGATGCGTGTTGCTTTCGTGGCTGGTGCTCCTGTGAAGTCCTCGTGCTCGTGAAGGTGGGTGTCCAGGCGTGCTCAATCGGGCTGTCGGTCACTCGCTGCCTTCTGAGAAAGGAGAGACAAAGGATTAGAACCAGTAAGTTCAGCATGAGACAGTCTTCTGTCGAAGTGTGAGCGCTGGTGGCTTTTCAAGCCACTTGATGAGGGTCGGCAGCTGTGACCGATCAGCCCGCGATGAGGACGTGCAGGTGTGCTGCGTTGGTTGCCAGGGCGACGCTGATGAGCCCAGAGAGACTCGTCACATCCCCCCCCCCCCCCAAGCGTCGTTCTGGCCCTAGGAACGAGAGTAGACAGTAGGGGTGAGATAAGGGGTGGGTGGGGAATGACCCCTGACAGACCTGCAAAAGCTGTCCACATCCGCGAGAGTCCATCAGCATTGACGTTGGCGGCCCCGGCCTGATGTCGCACTTCAAAGTGGAAGTCCTGGAGCGCGAGGAACCAGCGGGTCACCCTGGCGTTGGTGTCCTTGGCCCGAGCCATCCACTGTAGGGGGGCATGGTCGGTCACCAGGGTGAACTTACGGCCGAGGAGGTAGTAGCGCAGCTCCAGGACTACCCACTTGATGGCCAGGGCCTCCTTCTCGACGGCGGCGTAGTTCTCTGCCTTGGACAGCTTCCTGCTGATGTAAATTATGGGGTGCTCCTCACCTTCCTGGATCTGTGACAGGACGGCTCCCAGTCCGGTATCGGAGGCATCCGTCTGCAGCAGGAAGGGGCAGCCGAAGTCGGGAGCGCGGAGCACCGGCGACGAGGAGAGGGCCGTCTTGAGCCGAGCGAAGGCCTCCTCCGTGGCTGTCGTCCAACAGATCTTCTCTGGCTGCCCCTTCCTGGTCAGGTCTGTCAGGGGGGCGGCTAAAGAGGAGAAGTTGGGGATAAAACAGCGATAGTACCCCGCCAACCCCAAAAAGGCTCGTACCTGGGACTTCGTCTGGGGTTTTGGAGCGGAACGGATCGCCTCCACCTTCTTATCCTGGGGTCGGATGAGCCCACGGCCGACCTGGAAGCCCAGGTACTTCGCCTCTGACAGAGCTATGTGGCATTTGCGGGGGTTGGCGGTTAGTCCAGCCCGCCGGAGCTCCGAGAGCACCCTCCGCAGACGTTCCAGATGTTCGTCCCATGCCTCGGAATGGATGACGACGTCATCTAAGTAGGCCGCCGCGTAAGCTTGGTGGGGCCTCAGAATGATGTCCATCATGCGCTGAAATGTGGCAGGCGCTCCATGCAGGCCGAAGGGGAGGGTCCGGTACTGCCAGTGGCCACTAGGGGTGGAAAAAGCAGTCTTCGGTTTAGCAGAGGATGTAAGTGGTACTTGCCAGTATCCTTTGCTCAGATCCAATGTGGAGATGTACCGGGCCCTCCCCAGGCGGTCCAATAGCTCGTCGACCCGAGGCATGGGATAGCCGTCGAACTCGGAGACTTCGTTGAGGCGGCGGAAGTCATTGCAGAAGCGGAGGGTGCCATCCGGCTTGGGTACCATCACAATGGGGCTGGACCATGGGCTGCGAGATGGTTCGATTACCCCCAACTTCAGCATTTCCTGGATTTCATCCTCTATAGCCTGCCGACGAGCTTCTGGGACTCGGTAGGGCCGTTGCCTGACGATCACTCCAGGGGGCGTCCTGATGTCGTGGTAGGTGACGTTGGTCTGCCCGGGCCTGGAGGAGAACACATCCTGGAACTGACTGACCAGGTGCTGCAGCTCGGTCTTCTGGGCAGCCGACAGATGGGGATCCATGTCGACAACCACGGGATCGGTGAGACTGAGGGCGGCGAGCTGGTCCCGGGTCCCTTGCCATTTCTTCAGTAAGTTGATGTGATATAACTGCTCTGCTTGTCTCCGTCCAGGTTGGCGTATCCGGTAGGTAACTGGTCCAACCTTCTCCACGACTGTGTACGGGCCTTGCCATGTGGCCAGGAACTTACAAGCGGAGGTGGGGACCAAGACCATCACCCTGTCTCCCGGTTGGAACTCCCGTGGTTGGGCTGCCCGATCGTAGTGGCGTTGTTGGGCCTGCTGTGCCTTGCTGAGATGCTCCCGGACTAATGGCATGACACGGACAATCCGTTCCCTCATCTGCTTGACGTGTTCGATGACCGTGCGGTGGGGGGCAGGCTGCTGCTCCCAAGCTTCCCGAGCGACATCCAGCAGCCCCCGTGGCTGGCGGCCAAACAGGAGCTCGAAGGGGGTGAAACCAGTTGAGGCTTGGGGGACCTCACGGATACCGAAGAGGACGTAGGGGATCATGAGGTCCCAATCCCGCTTGTCCTCGGCCGCTACCCTTCGGATCATCTGTTTGAGGGTTTGATTGAAGCGCTCAACGAGTCCGTCGGTCTGCGGGTGGTAGACGGTCGTCCTCAACTGTTTCACCCGCAGCAGCCTGCAGAGGTCAGCCATTAGCCGGGACATGAACGGTGTTCCCTGGTCAGTCAGGATCTCGGTCAGGATGCCAACCCGGCTGGCCAACAGAAACAGTTCCTGGGCGATGGCTTTCGCTGTGGCTTTCCTCAGGGGGGCTGCTTCCGGATACCGAGTGGCGTAATCCACGATGACGAGGATGTGTTCATGTCCTCGGGCAGACTTAGGCAACGGCCCTACAAGGTCCAGTCCGATCCGCTCGAAGGGCACCTCAATGATAGGTAAAGGAATCAGCGGGCTGGGGGGAGGAGTCCTGGGTGCCGTGCGCTGGCAGGTCGGGCAGGCTTTGCAGAACCCCTTCACATCGGCCTCCAGGCCCGGCCAATGGAAGCGGTCTCGGATCCGCTGGATGGTATTCGCTGCCCCCAGGTGACCTGCCATCGGATGGGAATGTGCCAACTCCAGGATAGTCTCCGTCTTCGTTCGGGGCACGACCAAAAGCTCCTTCTCCTCCCCCCGTCGCTGGGCAACGCAGTATAGCAGACCGCTTCGGACGATGAAATGCGGGAGAGGATGGGGCCGTGGGAGGACGTTGTTACCGTCAATGGCTCTGACTTGGCTCCAACAATGCTTTAGACGATCGTCCTCCCGCTGGTCTTTGGCAAAAGAGCCCCCCTGGCTGGCCTTTTGGAATACATCATAGAAGAGGTTAGCATTTTGAGAGGGGGACTCACCATCTCTCCCGCTGTCCGAAGCTAGCAGCGCTTGGCCGGCTGCGGCGGCGACGGTTCCCTTCCGGGCTGGCGGGCTGAGCGGCGGCGGCGAGCAGACTGGTAAATTTTTCACCAATCCAGCCTCCACAGACCAGGTGCCATGGGCGGCGGTGATGTTCACGCGGCGAGCTGGAACTTGTTGGGTGTCCCCGTGCACACACGTGATCAGTAGGTAACTCTTTTGGCCAGGGTGAGGAGGAAATAGCTGGGCCTGGACGAGGGTGACCGCGCTGCCCGAGTCCAGAAGCGCCCGGATGAGCTTGCCGTTCAGCTTCACGTCCACCTCTGGAGCCGCAGGTGGGACGCGCTGATGGACGATGCAGCCCGCCAGCCATGCCCGCGGAGGTGTCGTGGGATCAGCGGTTGGCATGGGCTCGTCCATTGGAGAGGGAACCATCGGTCTGCCAACTGCGTGCAAGGTGCCCTCCGGCGTGCGTCGCTCCTGGACCACCCTCCGGGGAAACGGCGGCGCTCTCTCCCCAGCCTCCCGATGGTGGACAGCATCCGCCAGCTCGATCGCCTCCACAAGGGCGAGGACGGTGGCGGGGTTCCTCATCCCCACCGCCTGACGATGGGACCGAGGCAGGGCGCAGAGGAGGCGATCGATGACCACTCGTTCCACTACCTGAGCTGCGTCGGGGTCTCCATCCAACAGCCAATGCTGTGCTAGGCGGACGAGTTCAGTGGCTTGGGCTCGGGCTGGCACCCGGGCTTTAAACTCCCACTCGTCTCTTCCCCCAAGCCAGGGGGAAGAGAGAAATAAGCCCGCTGAGCGTCACCGGTGAGCAGGGGTGCCAGCGCCGAAGCCCAGTCTTCAAGCGGCCAACCCTCCCGGTTGGCTGTAGTTTCAAACATTTGTAAGAATGCTTCAACATCGTCGTGAGCCGTCATCTTGGGTAACAGCCGAGCAGCCCGCATTCGGGGGTCAGGTAGTGGAACTGGCTGGGCAGCTTGGGCACGAAGGGCAGCGAGTTCTTCTTCAGCTCTGCCCTGCCGAGTGGCCAGGTGTTCCACAATCTGCTGCGGGCGGATGCTTACCTCTGTAAGGCGTTGCAGTTGTTCGTCCATTTTCCAAGGGGAGAGAGGGCGCCGATCGATGCTGAGGGGGTGAACAGAAAGAAAAAAAACAATTTAATGCGGTGCAGTGCCAACACTTGTGTGTGATTTCTCCTGCAATGCCCGCATTCTCCACCAGATGTCACGGGGGAGAAAACACACAACAAGGTGGATAGTGAACAAGAGCCCCGGAGGGTGGATTTATTAAGAAGTGCTTTACGAGGTGAAGGGGGAATTAAGGTGCGTGTTGCTTTCGTGGCTGGTGCTCCTGTGAAGTCCTCGTGCTCGTGAAGGTGGGTGTCCAGGCGTGCTCAATCGGGCTGTCGGTCACTCGCTGCCTTCTGAGAAAGGAGAGACAAAGGATTAGAACCAGTACGTTCAGCATGAGACAGTCATCTGTCGAAGTGTGAGCGCTGGTGGCTTTTCAAGCCACTTGATGAGGGTCGGCAGCTGTGACCGATCAGCCCGCGATGAGGACGTGCAGGTGTGCTGCGTTGGTTGCCAGGGCGACGCTGATGAGCCCAGAGAGACTCGTCACAATATATATATATATATATATATATATATATATATATATATATATAAAATGTAATATTTTTTAAAAGAAATTAGTACTTTTAGGTGAGAGTAAAGACATTCATAGCATTTTAAGAGATTTTTAAAAGAAAAATACTCACCCTTACTTTTAAAATAAATACTCACCCTTATGTTGTTCCAAACTCGTAAGACCTTTGCTTTGTTCATCTTTGTTCTAAATTTAAATAATTAGTAAAAAATAATCTTTAAATAATTCACAAATAAGTGTAAATAATTAATTATCAAATTAATTTGAATTTAAATTATTTTTAAAAATCATTTTGAACTGATTTAGAGCTTGAATGATTATTTAGTGATTTTATCTGAATTTAAATGATTTTAAAAATTAAAACTAGCTATTAATTCATAAAAGTAATACTAAGAATCTGCTTTGTTCTGCTGCACAGAGTACGCACAAAATATGAAAATGTCAGGGAATTTTACATGTGTTACAGGCCTAAGGAAGTTATGGACATTATTAAAAGCTCAGGAAAATGATCCAATTTCTATAGTGAATATGCATTTTTTAGTATTTAATTGGCTAAAATTGTTCTCGTTTATAGTAAAGTTGGTAACACTTTACAATAAGGTTAACATTGGTTAAAATAGTGATGCTCCGATTGATCGGCCACCGATCATGATCGGCCGATATTGGCTAAAAATAGCTTGATCGGCGAACCCGATCAAAAAATCTGATCACTTGACGTAAATTACTGGCGCGACTTTTTCACAGGTGCATGCACGTCGCACAGGTAAACAACAGCAGAGCGGAGCTTACCAGTGGCAACATGAGTACTAAATTCTTTATTTGTTTTGTAAGGGTAGTCTTGTTATTGGGCATGTGACTAAGTTGTGCGTGTACAGAGCGCTGACTGTAGTTTTGCCGGAGACGTTCAAGTTTACTTTCGGTTTCATTGTCTGCTATCTTCAGTGAGTGGTGAATGTGCGTGCTTGAATGTAAAGGAATGTATCTTTCTATACCCGTCATATTGCAATAATGTTACCGCTGTGTGTCTGATTGTTGTCATCAGTTCATGCAGTTCAGTTCATATAGAATGAGGCGAAACGGTGCCCGTGTGTAATTCATGTGCGTATGTTTAGCACCATTTTATCGCATCGTAATTCGCATAAATCGTAGATGTTACTGAGGTGAATGTTTATGTTTCCTATATACAGACGGATTCTGATATATCGTATTTAATTCAGCCTAAACCACATTTTACTACCTTTATCCTAATGACTATGCAATGCTGGATAATAGAATCTTTACATCATCTTAAAAAGCAGCTACAAATAACAAGCAAAGAACATTTACATTATCAAAGAACTTCATCACTAACTAGTGTAGCCTAGTCTAGTGCGAGGTGCACTTTAAAAAACTCTCCCGTTATAATCAGTTTATCTATACACTGTATGATGAATACATCTCTTCCCCATGCGGCGCGTTAAGGCGACGTGGCCACTCTATGCGTGTGTTTATACCGCGGCAAGTTTCTGAAGCATCCTAGAACCGACTCTCTGCACTGCATCGCTAAAGTTAGGCGCCTTTTGACCGATAATAATAATAATAATCGTCTTGCTATTGTCAAAGGCATCAGCAACCAGGGATGGAAATTAGCACCCGCCACCAGCCAAATGCGGGTGATTTTGTGTTGTGGCGGGTAAACTCGCTTCACCCACCGGCCACCATGGCGGGTAAATAAAAATAACATACTTCAACCGGACAGCGTGAGGCGGTAATGCACCTTAACGTTGGTTGTGAACTGCCGTTAAAATACACGAAGAAGAAGAAGAAGACGACGGCGGACACTTTTAGCAAAGGCACACCTTCAAAAAAATGTGGCGATACATCACAGGCATTAAGAGGTCCGTTAAAATATCTTTACAATCTGCTTTTGAAGAAATATATTGTATTTCGTGCTACAGCGCACATTTTGTCAGATGCAATTCATGGCGCGTCTTTCTCAATATACTGTACAACGCGGCATTCATTCACATCAGATGATAACTCGGCGGCAGAGTTCTACTCACACAGGGGCGCAATTTCCACTGGGGACACGCTTTTCAAAATCCTGTTGGTGTCCACCCAAATGGTTTTGTTAAGTAATCTCTTGTATTTTAGAATGCACGCTCTACGCCGCCGAGAATTTCGCGCTATAGTAAAAACTAAACCAAAAGTAAAACGCGCACGCGCATTCAAAAGCAACTTTAATACCCTGCGTTTAGAGAGCTACTCCCCAATGCGCGCAAATTAGGCTACATAAAATATCTAGGCAGTTATTAGTATGTGGGCTATAAGTTGTGTAGTTGTGAAGATAGCTCTGTATCATGATAGAAAAATTTGGTGAAAATGTCAGTATTTTATTGAGACTTGAGATTAAATAAACTGCTCAAGTATAGTAGATCTTGTAGTATTAATTTTCACATGCAGCTACACATTGTCGGTTAAAAACATAAAGTGGCTGGTAAAAACATTTAGTGGCTGGTAGATTTTAAAATCCACCAGCCACACTGGCCGGTGGACAAAAAAGTTAATTTCCATGCCTGACAGCAACTGGCGATATCTCTAACTATCGTCGATACACGATACTATCGTCTACAACCCTAACTTGGTGGTTCTTCAAGATCTTGACTGTAGCCTATTTCTACAGGTTTTCTTTTTTCAATATAGTTAATTTAGAGTTAATTTCATTTCATTTCTTCAAATGGTGCAAACTCTGCTAGCAGGGACCGAAATTAAGTTTTTGACACACCGGCCAAGCTGGCCGGTGGATTAAAAAATCAACCGGCCAAACTTATTTTTTACCTGCCAAAATTCTGAACGATTTAACACAGATATATCCAAAGCACATTATTCTGTATATTATGTGTGCTCCGGACAGAGAGGAGTGACAATTAAAACATCAATAAGAAAAACAACTTTTTGGTCATTTTAGATTTTTTATTATAACTTGGAAATATTTTTAACGAACTATCTGATCTAGTCAGACTACTTGTTTTCTTTGTCCATGAAATCTGGCCTCCTGCTTCTGACGCAGTCTTTGTGCCACAGCAGGGTTCAACGCTAAGGAATTTTTCTACTGGCCTGATTGGGCCAGTGGTTCAGATTTTTACTTGCCCTGCCAAAATTTTTACTGGCCCCACCAAAAAGAAAAAAAAAAGTTAATATTTATTTCTTAGCCACATATTTTAAATGTGTCAAAAGCCAAATATAACTATACATATACTTTTTATTCAGCATAACTTTTCTTTAAATACAATTGATAATTTAAAGAATTAAAGAAGTATTTAAGATTTCAATAACTAAAAATATATGCCAGCAGGTGGCGACACGAAACTGAAATTGATCACTGAATCATATTCATTTGATTCGTTTGAATGCATGGTTCATTCAAGAATAAAGCAAGTGACTCTCTTTATGAATGGGAAATTGAATCATTTCACCAGATTCGTTTAAAAACACATGTTCACTTATAAACGAAACACCGCTGTGTTTGAATGGAGACGCGCAGAGCCGTTGCACATCTACAATCAAACACAGCAGTGTGACTTGGACCAGAATAATTTTGACGACGGAAAATCAGCCATAGTGTTATTGTCAGACAATGTAAGTCACTTAATAATAACTTCTTGTTTATTTAACTGCTGTATTAAATCAATATCTCATTTACAAACTCCCATAAAAAATATTAAAAGCTGTCACTCATCTTAGTTTCCGATATCACAAAGCTCTATTATAATCAACGACGCTCTCTGTACCGCAAGATCAATCTCTTATTTACACTCTCTCTACACTTCGTTTATAGAAGAATTCTTGAGATATATCTGTGATACATTACTGTGCTGTGAACCCAGACACGTCGGCATTTGGCTTTCTGGTGTATTTAGGACTTACACAACAGGTACAAAGCAGCGATCGTATTTATCTCTGCCATGGTTGATCGCGCCTTCTTGTTATTCGCGCTAGTGACGGGAAAAACTACAGCGAGTGACGCGATGCACATATTCGTTTGGCTTTCGGTGTGAACGCACCATTAGACTGTATTTGCGCACGGCAAATTAAACTTTAGTGACAACGCAGCATTGGCCCGATCGGGGGAGCATCACAGAGATCCGTGAGACTGATACTGATCAACATTACTGGTGAAAAGATTTACTCGCCATGTGGCGGATGGCGCTTTAAATTTAACTCGCCAGACAGAGAATTTGCTCGCATTTGGCGAGTGGCGAGTGTTAATTTCGGACCCTGTCTGCTAGATTAAAGATAAAAGATTCCCATTCCCCTGCCATTTTGTGATCGGCGATCGGCAGATCATGATCTTGGTGATCGGTAATCGGTGATCGGCCCCAAAAATGCTGATCGGAGCATCTCTAAGTTAAATGCATTAGTTAACATAAACTAACAATGAAAGATTTTGAATTTAAATCATTTTTAAATATCATGTTGAACTGATTCACAGCTTGAATGATTAATTAGTGATTTGATCTGAATTTAAATGATTTTTAAAAATCTTTAAAATTCTAAACAACTAGCTGATAATTTATTCAGTAAAACTAAGAATCTGGGGCCGGATTCACGAATATCTTCTTAAGAAATAAATTAAGAAATTTCTTAAGATAAATTCTAAGAAGTTCATAAGAATGTTCTTAAGTGCAATTCTTGAAAAAATCTTAAGATGTTCTCAAATATGTTCTTAAGAACATCTTAATTTCTTTCTTAAGAAAAAAAATGATACATCTATCTGAGTGAATACATGGTTGAAGACGCATTTATAAACACTTCAACGTCTTTTTTGCGGTTTCTGCAGATTATCCTAATAATCATAAGCACGCACATTTTCGTCACGACCGTGTCTGGCGCTCGGCTTCATGTTTTTAATGCGCCGTGTTTTTGAACCGTTACTTTTAAAGGGTCTGTCTTAAGCTTTGGCAATCAGTTTATTCACTTTTGTGTTGTATTTTGTTCCCTCGTCTGAATGAACACTTCCGTTATGTGTGTGCGCTGCTACAGCAAACGCGTCCTGCACATGCGCTAAATACGGCCAAAGATTATGTCGTATTTGTTTATTTTTTTATTAAATCTCCCTATCTGACTCGATTTTGTCGAGTTGCTACTAAGTTTTGATATCGGCAAAAAGTAGGTCATACATAGGCTAATCTTGACAGATCATTGTTTACATTATCAGTCATTGCTGTCACTTCAGCGAACTCTTGCTCATCTCTAATAATAGTCCTAATATGTATTATATGTAGCTAATAGTGTTGCAATGCTTAAATATAACAGTTAATTTGAAATAACCCAATCAATTAATTAAATAATTCTTACTATTTGGGATTTAAGACAAGCCTCGGGCTATCCTAACTTTACGAAGTTATTTACGATGGTTTTTAAGAAGATTCTTTTCAAGAATTTTTCTTAATTTTGTCTTAAGAACAATCTTAAGTAAAAAGATAAGAATATTCTTAAGATGATTTTTTTGGGAATACAAAATATTCTTAACTTTTTTCTTATTTTAAAAAATAAGAAGAAAATGGCAGTTAAGAAGAAATTTCTTCTTAAGAATGTTTCGTGAATCCGGCCCCTGCTTTGTTCTGCTGCACATGGATTCCACAAAATAGTTTTCCAGAGCTAAAAAAGTTATGGAAATTATTAAAAGCTCAGGAAAATGTCTATAATATTTTTCCAGTTTTTATTTGCTCTAAAATATTTAATTGGCTAAAATTGCTCTTGTGTAAAGCTGGTAATACTTTACAATAAGGTTAACATTGGTTAACATAAACTAATGATAAAAAATGTTGAATTTAAATTGTTTTGAACTGATTCACAGCTTGAGTAATTAATTATTTCAAAAATCATTAAAATTCTAAACGTAACTAATATTTTTTTTTAAATAATTCAAATTCAGACTTATTTGCTAATGAATCATTCAGACCAATTTGTCAGTCACTAATCATAAATGCATGGAAAAGTCATGGAAATTTATTGGTGAAAAGGTTTGACTGCAGATGAGAAAGTCGACGGTGTATGCGTTAAGCAGAAATGACCAATTTCTATAGGACCATCTCTATTCATACAGCGCAAGCATTTTTCCTATCAGCCAGTTTTTGGGTTGGAAATGATTAAATGGTGATTTCTTTGTGGGTCAGTGGCCTGAGGGAAGCAGGATAGTATTACCTTCAGAAAATTGTTCCTTACCTTAGTCCTTCTTTGCCACCTTTCATTAGTTCAGCTTTTCCTTTCAAGGGAACATGTCTAGGTCCGTGTCTCTGTGTTCTCTGTCAGTTCTTCATCTCTAGTATCACACACACTCACTTACACACTCAGAGCACTCGCTTCTCTCACACTGTGCACAAGAGCTCTTTTGTTCAGTATGTTTCTCATGACCTTTGACCTTAGGTATCAGTCGGGTGCCCATTGGGGTCTAAGAGGTGTTCCCTACTGAGTATGTCTCTTATTCGCATACAAAAACCCGGGACAAAGAACTGGAGGAATTGCAAGAACAGATAGCAAAGTCTCTGAAAGAATTATTGACACTAATCTTCTTTTTCCTGTGTTGTCTGAAAATGACAACTGAAAAAAAAAAAATGTTTTGTTGGGAAAGAAATGAAAGTGTCTGTAATTTAAATCAAAGTGACATTTTGGTGAGCTGGAACACTGTGCGTGGGCTGCAGTTTACGTTGCAGACAGACTATCCTCAAGTGAGGATCTTACTGACCTGGATCTATCCGACCTTGTCTGGCTGCAAACATCACCAAAGCAAGCGCTTTCCAGAGTGACAGTTTCTTTTGCCTTCACTATGAACCTCATATTCCCTTGTAATTTAAGAGAAATTAAAAAAATGGGCTTTGCTGTCATGGCAATACAATATTATATTTATTTCCAAATCAATATAATATTTGAAATGTTAATATTTATTATTATTTTTTTTTTTAAAGAAATGATTAGTTTTTGGTGTCAGTAAAGATATTTATAACATTTTAAAGGGATAGTTCACCCAAGCATGAAAATTCTGTCATTAATTATTCACCTTCATGTCGTTCCAAACCCGTAAGTGTCACGATGTAGGCAGGAACACACGAACAACGACGTAGTAAAAGACGAATATTTAATAAATCCAACGGAATACAAGCAGACACAGGAACAGCAGGGTAAGACATCCATATAACATCAAAGACCGACAAGAGCACTGGGAAAACACACACCTTAAATAGACAGACTAATTACAAACACAGGTGCAGACAATAAGGGAGAAACCAAAAACACTCAGAACTGCGGGGGAAAATGGGAGAAACCAACAAGAAAGTCCGGGGGTGTGACAGTAAGACCTTTGTTCATCGTCAGAACACAAATTATTTTTTTGATGAAATCCAAAAGCTTTCTGCATAAGACAGCAATGCAACTACCATGTTAAAGGCCACTGGTATTGAGGACATTGTTAAAATAGTCTATGTGGCATCAGTGGTTCAACCGTAATTTTATGAAGCTACAAGAATACTTTTTGTGCGCAAAGAAAAAAACAACAACTTTATTAAACAATTTCTTCTTCTCATAGCTGGCATTATGCATAACAATTTTATTTAAATTTTTATCATATAAATGGGGCCTTGCTGAACTTCAGAGACTTGAACTGAACTCACTGACCCCAAAGATTTGAGAAGCAATGTGTGCTTTGTTCATATAGGCATATAGAAGCTAAATGCGTCTGTGTATGCATACAAAAATCATATATAATCTATATATACCAAAATCATCACAATGGACTTCACTTGTCAGGCCGACTTTTTAGACCATAGTTTAGCATTAGCCATAGAGCCACTGTGTCATTCCAGCTGTACTAGTAGCAGTCTGCATGTAGCTGTCCTCAGTGTTCTGCTCATTGCTATGAATCAGCAAAGCCAGCGGAGCATAGTACAAAACACAGACAGAATGTTCTGTCTGCTCGCTGGATTACTGGAGCTATTTCCAGATAGCACTCTGTAGTTTTCTTTCTGCCACACATACACACATACAAGGTTTTTAAGGGCGGCCTGCCTCTGGGGACAGCTGTGCCTCTCTGAGTGAGGCTCAATGAGCCATGGCTCCTATACATTTATGTGTGAAAGCAGTGATGGCTGCGTATATGTCTATAAATACAGAAGTGCTAGGCAGTCTTGGGATGCATGCATTCCTAGACTCTAGATTGCTGTAATATCTGTATTGTGTGCTGTGATGCTTTATGCATACAGCAAACATGACCCATTCAGCCCGATGAAAGACCCTATCAGATCAAAAGAGCTGTGAATGGCAGCACTGTGTTCAGAGATGGACTTGACAGAAGCTCTGGGTGTGACCGTGTTTGCTGTGGGACGCTATGTGCCTTATTTGCTGTCATATATATTTAGACTGTAAGCCATATATGTGTATATATAGACTCGCACAGTATGTAAATGCGTAAATGTGGGTCAGGAAAAAAAGAGGAGATTATGTGCAGACAGATCCGCTCTTGGTGTCACTGCTGTGGGATATATTAGATTGAGGGATTTCTAGGACAGACACCAGAGAACATTTAGATTGCCCTCAACCACACACACACACACAGTTCAGGATGTCCTCATTCATTCTCCAACGGACTGACATTGCTATATGTTTAATGATGCTGAGTCCCGACAATAGTGCAGGTGCTTTTTACTATTCTAAAGTAGGAGTTAAAAAGTTGGGCACACTTACTAGATCTACATTATGATTTCATGCTTTTTTAGCATTCTGGCGATTTCACAGTTTATCACGGTTTGTCCCTGTGTCTTTATATGAATCAGATTGCATGAAACAGTTGCAGAACTGCTACTTTTCAATCACGATCCAAACAAACCTGCTACATTATGAGCAGTTTTAATTGTAAATTAGATTGTATAATTTCAAAATATAAAGAAGAAACAGAATGGTCTGACCTTAGCTTTGTGAAATTATCCTACATAAAACATCTGCATGAAACAAAAACAGCAGACGGGCTGCATGAGAATGCATATTCACTCTCTCTTACAGCAGGTGGCACTTATAGAAGTGCAGCGATAGAACGTTTCATTGGTTACTGCTGTAAACAAAGCACCATTGCAGTTATTTACTACATTAATATGCATTATACGGAGGTTAGATAAAAAGAAAATCCCATTTCAACTTTTCTGAAGACAGTTAGTTTCCCTCAGAGGTATATTCGTATAAACCCCCAATTCAGGATTTTGGATTTTCTTCCGATATTTCACACATCATTAACAGTGATCTTGCTCTGCCTGATACAAAATTGGCATTTGTTTTCAGCATCTCTGGGTTCTGATAGCTGCCGTTTACAGTTGGTTTATTTGCTTAGTTAAAGGGATAGTTCACCCAAAAATGAAAATTTGATGTTTATCTGCTTACCCCCAGGGCATCCAAGATGTAGGTGACTTTGTTTCTTCAACAGAACACAAACGAAGATTTTTAACTAAAACCGGTGCAGTCATATAATGGCAGTGGATGGGCACCAGACCTTTAAAAGTAAAAAAAACAAACATGCACAGACAAATGCAAATTACACCCTGCGGCTCATGAGGATACATTGATGTCCTAAGACACGAAACGATCGGTTTTTGCGACAAACTGAACATCATTTTTTTTACCTTTGATACACAGCCACGTCCAACTGTCATGAGCACGAGCTCATCATCCGGCTCGTTACCTGTGTACGCACTCTGGCGTAGTGTACGCAAACACCAGAAGCGATCTGTTGGTGTATACGACACTCATTGTTTACACAGTGCACAGAGATTGTGGGTATAGCGGTTATTCAAAATGGTAATTACTTGCGCTTATCCTAATTGTTCAAACTGATTTAAAGCTAAAAGATTACGTTTGCTTGCGCAAATTCATCCGGAACTTTTCACCGATTTCCCCTTGCGGCATTTGCGTATACTACGTCAGAGTGCGTACACATGTAACGAGCCAGATGGTATGCTCGTGCTCAGGACAGATGGACGTGGCTGTGTATCAAAGGTAAAAAATGATAGAAATACTGTTCAGTTTCTCACAAAAACTGATCGTTTCGTGTCTTGGGACATCAATGTATCCTCACGAGCCGCAGGGTGTAATTTGGATATGTCTGTGCATGTTTTTTTTTTACTTTGTAAGGTCTGGTGCCCATCCACTGCCATTAAATGGCTGGCAGACTGCACCGGTTTTAGTTAAAAATCTTCGTTTGTGTTCTGCTGAAGAAACAAAGTCTCCTACACCTTGGATACCCTGGGGTCAAGCAGATAAACTTCAAATTTTCATTTTTGGGTGAACTATCCCTTTAAAGATTTAGTTGTGTTAGTAATAGTTCTCTAACCGTATGTCAGCAGTGTATGCATTTAACAGAGATCTCCTCTCAATTCGTGACTAGGGTTGGGTATCGTTTGAATTTTATCGATTCCGGTTCTGATTGATTCCTAATTCCTATTCCAATAAGATAACAAAAAATCTATTAAAAAGTTTTGACTTATTTAAACATATTTATTCTGTCTTTTGCCTATGGATTTACCAAAACAAATACCACAGAAAAAAAAAAACAACTAGACTAATATAAATTTCAAACAATAAATTGGTAAAGACAAGTAATAAAATAGGAACAAACAAATCAATTAGTAATAGCATAAATAAATAAAACCGAAGAAATGTCAGGTACAGAAATTAAAATCGTAAGTTTAAAAACACTGCATAGTTTTCTTTTCATAAATACAATATTGATTAATCCTCATTAAATTTATAAAAGATATTCAGTCAGTTAATGATTTTCTTTTGTTCTTTGATTAACATTAATGACAGGCGGCACATTTATTACCATCTCTTTAACACCGAACACAGATCTGAAAATACTGTTACATGTGCGTTTTCTTTCTCATCTGTTTCGCTCAAGACAAAAAAACGCTATGTTTATGAGGATATGCGGACGTATTTTGTGCAGACAGGTCAATAAATGTGAAAAAGGAAGTCAGTTCCGGGCCGGAATAACCTTTTCTTGTGTGGAAGTGGACGGAACTGTTCGAGAACGGACACAGGTTGCGAACCCGCATTGGGACTACTGTTCTCTATGCTCGCACTTCAGATGTGTGCACAAGTTCTTTTCCTTCCTCCATTTAAATAGTTTAAAAATCACATTAAAATGAGAACACAGGAATTGTTAAGAGGAATCGAAATGCATGTGTCTTATCGAATACCCAGTTATTGAAAATTTGGAACCGGTTCTAAAATGGAAGCGGTTCTCGATACCCAACCTATTCACGACACCGCTTATGTTGCTTAGTCACTTATATCGGTATGCCGTTTTTTTTTTTATATAATTCATACCGTGTGTGTAATTCAAACTAATTATGATCACATTTAAGAATAATACAGTCATCAAAACTGTGAAATAACACAAATGAATAATGGGAATTAAGTTATGTAGTGACTAAAACTGTTGAACAAATCAGAACTATCTCATGATTTTGCTGCTTCAAAGTATCTGCTGTTTGCATAAATTACAGTTTTGAGCCATCTGGGTGTTTATTCCCCTAACCAGTTTCATGAGATGCATCCTGGGATGCTTTTTTAACTGCATTCAAGGAGTTCCCTTTCGATACTTTCACTCGTACTGCGTCGAAGACGCTTATGGGGAAAAGCTCCTTTTTCTCCTGAGACTGAAGCATTTCAATAACGCAGTGTAACTGCACGGCCATTGGTTCGTGCAGTGATAAAAAGACGAACCAATGGCTCGGCAGCGGAGCTGCACGAGCCTATGGCGATGATTCGCGCCCGATCGCGCCAAAAGGGGCGGAGTATCTGGCTATATAAGCGTGCATTTAGCCATAGGATCTCAGATCCTTCTCCTTCAGCGACGACTTTTTTGCTGATCTACGAGACTTGATGCTACTCGCCGTTGACACGCCTTCGCAGCGGATCAAGCTGAACGAGAGACCCTCTCTGCTCGTCTGATTAGCCGCTTCTCCGCCGCCTTCAGCGTCGCAGCAGCAGCGGTCCCAGCTGATCCCCTGCCGCCATCCGGTGAGTATAAAAGGGCTTATTTCTAAGAAGTAAGTTCTAAAAGAGCAAATTTTCTAGCGACGTTGTTGCAAATGTCGCGATGCGAGTGGCTCGTGCAGGGCTCTGCACGATGTAGAAGGGCAGTGAGTGCCGCTCACTGAGACGGAATGCTGTCGCTGACAGTTTGAGTCTCGCTCTTTTCGCTCGCTAACCCCGTTCTCCCGTTTCTTATCTCTCAGCAAGGCTCGGAGAAAGAGACAGTGGAGTCAGGGAACTAAACAACAGGGTTTGAACGATCGTACGCCGGCAGTGAGCCCGCGTGCTCGCTCTTCCCGTTGCCTTTGATCTGACAAGCTCGCATTTGTTTGTGTGTGTGTGTTGCTAGGGAGACGGACTGCGTTCACTACGAAAGCCCGGTCCGCTCGCAGAAGGCGCTCCAGCTCTCATGTCTCTCTCCTCCCAGTAATCTCGGAGGAAGCAGCAGCGAGTTGTGAGCTGAGCAATCAAGCACGAGCATTCTCATGCCGACACATATTGTGCGAGCTTTATTGATTTGCCAGCGTGTGTTACTCGCGAGGATCAGATGCACTCGTTACACGAGCGGCTTTAATCCTCCCAGGCAGATCAGAGCGAAGCACTGTTACATCTATTACTGACGGCTTTGCTTTCGTGTATGCGTCGCTTATGCCGCGCTCACAGAGGCGAGCTGCTTTCATTATTAATAGTATGGACATGTTCGCTCGCGGGAGTCGCCCCGCCTCCCCCTTCTCACGTTTCTCTTCTCTCAGTTACCTCGGAGAAAGAAACGGTGAATGCGCGATCAGACTTAAGTGACGTAACGCCGGCAAAGCCCCGCGTTCGTCACTCTGTGCAGTTTTTGATCAGTGTTATGTGAGGATCTGCGCCTCTCGCCTTATCGAGCGGCTCTATCCTTCTGAGCAAATCGGAGCAGAACGCTGTCACCTATGATTCTATATTGCTGACAGCTTCATATTTCAGTGCGCCTCTCGCCTGGGCCACGCCCACGCTGAGGCTGCATGCTCTGAGACAGACAGCTCTCTCTGCGAGTGTTTACGTCTGGATCTGCTTTGCTCACAGCTCGATTTCTCAATGAAGACGGCCCCGCCCCTCCCCTCGTCTGCTACGAGCAGAACTGAGAGGATGTGCGCAGCGTTTTAAACTGCCTATGTTTATACAAAGATCATCAGTACTCCTCTTTTTGAGCGGTTTGATCTTTTTAGGTGGATTAAAGGAGAATGCTGTCACTGATCATTACTGACAGCTTCAATTTGGATGCGTCCTGGCCACGCCCATGCTGAGGCTGCGCTCGTTGAGACGATGAGTGTTATGTCTCGCTGGCGGCTCGTTTCTCAATGAAGACGGCCCCGCCCCTCCCCTCGTCTGCTACAAGCAGAACTGAGAGGATGTGCGCAGCGTTTTAAACTACCTATATGTTAATACAAAGATCATCATTACTCCTCTTTTGAGCGGTTTGATCTTTTAGGTGGATTAAATGAGAATGCTGTCACTGATCATTCTGACAGCTTCAAATTGGATGCGTCTGGGCCATGCCCACGCTGAGGCTGCGCTTGTTGAGACGATGAGTGTTATGTCTCGCTGGCGGCTCGTTTTCTCAGTGGAAAATGTTGTGACCCCTGGGCCCTTTCTGACAGCGTCCTCACAACCTGCCATTGTCATAACGGTCAGTTGCTCGAACTAATGCAACCCCTTGCCACGCGGGCCGAGGCCTGGCAAGCCATCCCCGGAGTGTCAAGTGGGTTCTGGGCATAATAGAACGAGGTTACACACGTCAGTTCGCTTGAAGACCACCACGCTTCAGCGGGGTCTCCACCTCAGTTCACAGCAAAGACGTAGAAGTTTTGCGTACGGAGGTGAGGAATTTGTTGGCAAAGGTGCCGTAGAAACGGTTCCCCCAACACAGAGCGAGTCAGGCTTCTACAGCCGTTTCTTCCTCGTTCCAAAGAAGGATGGCAGTCTAAGACCCATCCTCGACCTCAGACGTCTGAATCGCGCCCTCATGAGACGGCCGTTCAGAATGATTACGCTAAAGCAGATCCTCTCGCAGATATGCACAGAGGACTGCTTTTGCTCACTGGATCTGAAAGATGCATACTTCCATATCCAGATTGCCCCCCGTCACAGGCAATTCTTGAGATTCGCCTTCGAGGTATTGGCTTATCAATATACAGTCCTTCAGTTCGGACTGTCCTTAGCTCCCCGCACGTTTACGAAGTGCATGGACGCAGCGCTTTTCCCACTGAGACAGATGGGAATCCGCGTCTCGAATTACCTCGACGACTGGCTCATCCTGGCCCAGTCGGAGGACGAGCTAATACACCACAGATCCATAATCCTCAGCCACTTAGTGTGCCTAGGACTCAGGGTCAATTTTGCCAAGAGCGTGCTGTCTCCCAGCCAACGTATTTCATTCCTGGGAGCAGTTTTCGACTCAACCCGAATGGAGTTGCGCCGCAACGAGCCCAGGCTATTTGCAGGCTCGCGGCCTCCTTCAAAGTCGGAGCCCTTCGCCCTCTCAAGGCTTTTCAGAAGATGCTCGGCCTGATGGCCTCGGCATCCCCAGTACTTCAGTTGGGCCTGCTTCAAATGCGCCCTCTGCAGTTCTGGCTGAAACCAAAGGTTCCTCCTCAAGCCTGGCGTCTAGGACGCCTACGTATCAAGGTAGATCAGGCCTGTGTCACAGCTCTGATTCCTTGGAAGAACTCTCAATGGATGGAACAGGGCGTTCCCCTGGACATGGTATTCAGAAGGAAAGTGGTCTCGACAGATGCCTCCAACTCAGGTTGGGGGTCACTGTGCGACAGCCAGCCTGCATTCGACCAATGGTCGAAAGCAGAGAGTCGCCTTCACATCAACTGCCTAGGAACGCTAGCAGTGTGTTTAGGCCTCCACACCCTTCTGCCGGTCTTAAAGGGACACCACGTCTTAGTCCGCTCGGACAGTATGACAGTGGTGTCTTACATAAATCACCAGGGAGGTCTTTCGTCGAGACATCTATCACGTTAGTGAAACGTCTCCTAAAGTGGGCTCAACTGCACTTCCGCTCGTTGAGAGCAACACATGTGCCAGGCAGGCTGAACCAGGGAGCAGACATGCTGTCTCGGAGCAACGTCTCCTCAGACGAGTGGATGCTTCACCCCCAAATGGTTCAGGAAATATGGGCGGTCTTCGGCAAGGCGCAAGTAGATCTTTCGCCTCAGAAGACAATTATCACTGCCCAATCTATTTTTCAAAGGAACAGGATGTATTGGCCCGCGAGTGGCCCAATCTCCTTTTGTATGCGTTTCCCCCGACTGCCCTGGTACCAAGGGTCATAAGGCGAGTCAGGGAGCAGAAGCTCAAAGTCCTGTTAGTGGCCCCATTCTGGCAGAACCAGCATTGGTTTCCAGATCTTCCTCGGCTGCTTTCAACAGCGCCGTGGCCCATTCCACTGAGACGAGATCTCTTAACGCAGGCAAACAGAACGCTATGGCACCCCCCACCGGAATTGTGGGCGCTGCACGTATGGTCTCTCGACGGGAGCCTACAAGTCTCCCTGAGGCCGTTTTGAGCACTATCTCTCAAGCCAGAGCACCCTCTACAAGGCGGCTCTATGATCTTAAGTGGTCTGTCTTTTCCGCCCGGTGTTCCACCCGCGGTGCAGATCCGAATTTATGCGACATATCAGTGATATTGTCCTTCCTTCAGGAGCTATTGGACAAGGGAATATCTCCCTCCACGCTCAAGGTCTATGTGACAGCCACAGCGGCATTCCATTACCTTATAAATGGTCAATCTGTGGGAAAGAACGATCTGGTCGTTCGTTTCTTGAAGGGGTCAAGAAGGCTTAACCCCCCTTCGCCCCATCACAGTCCCTTCTTGGGACCTACCCACGGTGCTGAGGGCTCTGAGAAGCCCTCCCTTTGAGCCGCTTCAGTCCACTGACCTTCGCCCTCTAACGCTGAAAACTGCCCTGCTTTTAGCATTGGCATCAGTCAAACGTATGGGTGAACTACAGGCGCTCTTTGTGAGCCCCATATGCTTGGAATTCGGGCTAAATGACTCTAAAGTCATCCTGAAGCCAAGACGTGGTTATGTACCTAAAAGTCTCTCGACGCCATTCAGAGACCAAATTATTTCCCTCTTGGCTCTTCCTCCTTCGGAGCAAGACCAGGATTTTAATCCCCTCTGCCCCGTTAGGGCATTGAGGTGTTATGTAGAGCGTTCTGCTTCCTTTAGGCAGTCAGAACAGCTGTTTGTGTGTTTCGGTGGCCGCGCCAAGGGGTCTTCGGTCACGAAACAGGTTATCCAAATGGATAGTGGAAGCCATCATGCTGGCTTACTCTTCTTTGGGCCTACAATGTCCCATGGGGGTAAGAGCCCATTCGACTAGAGGCATCGCCTCGTCCTGGGCCTGGTCTAGTGGCGTTTCCATAGCAGAAATTTGTGCGGCGGCCGGCTGGGCCTCGCCGTCCACATTTGCTAGATTTTATAATCTGGACGTCCCGGTCTTACAGACTCGGGTGCTTTCTGCATAATGGGATAACTGTTACCAGTAATACATGTTATGTGGTACGCTTTGGCCTCAGTTGGAGCTCCAAACTGCACTTAAATCCCTGGAACGGATGTTTATCACGTTATCTTGATTAAACAGATTGGCCCATACTAGCCCTTCAGTGCTAGGGCCGTGTCAGTCGTTCCTCTACCATAGCAACGGCGGGATTGTACTGGTTCCCCATAAGCGTCTTCGACGCAGTACGAGTGAAAGTATCGAAAGGGAACGTACTCGGTTACTTTCGTAACCTCGGTTCCCTGAGATACGGGAACGAGTACTGCGTTGCTGGCCGTGCTATGTAGCTGCACGACTCAGTCGTCGCTTCAGTCGAAGTACCTGAGATCCTATGGCTAAATGCACGCTTATATAGCCAGATACTCCGCCCCTTTTGGCGCGATCGGGCGCGAATCATCGCCATAGGCTCGTGCAGCTCCGCTGCCGAGCCATTGGTTCGTCTTTTTATCACTGCACGAACCAATGGCCGTGCAGTTACACTGCGTTATTGAAATGCTTCAGTCTCAGGAGAAAAAGGAGCTTTTCCCCATAAGCGTCTTCGACGCAGTACTCGTTCCCGTATCTCAGGGAACCGAGGTTACGAAAGTAACCGAGTACGTTTTTACATATGCTGGGCATTTTTTGGGGGGTGGGGGGGGGGGTCTCTGGTCCAAAAAAAACCCTTAAAATTGCACTTGTCTGCAAAACTAAATCTAAAATGGTAAAGTGTAAATCTAAGTGAAGTTTTTGAAGATCAGGCAAAAAGTCCAACTTTTAACCGCCTCTTTAATTTAGCAGTGTAGCAACACAGTTGACTATTATAATTTGGATCAGAGAGGATGTGGTGGCAAGATGATAATGGCATTTGAAGACAAAGATGAATCATGATTGATTGGGCTGAGTAAGAAATCTCTTACACATAAATATAAACTCATACAGGTTCATATATAGGTTCTGTTTGACTGTAGTTATCAATGTTGACACAAAAAGTTTGGAGTCTTTGAAACTGTGATCTGATAACAAGTCTTGATAAGAGAAATTCTTTGATAAGGGGAAAAAAATATTTTGACATTTACATTTGTTACCTGCATTTCCAAAGGAAATTTTACAAATTTTCTTTATTTTCCTGTTTATTTTGTGTTCCTTGTTAAAAAAATTAGCTTATCAGGTTCAGATTTAAATGATTCTTCTATTTTTTGGAGTTTTAAATGGAAGTTTAAAGGGATAGTTCTTCCAAAAATGAATGAATGAATGAATGAAATCATGAATTACTCACCCTCATGTCATTCCAAACCCGTAAGACCTTTGTTTATCTTCTGAACATAAAATTAAGATATTTTTTTATGAAATCTGAGAGCTTTCTGACCGAGAGCTTACTCTCTACAATGGCATGCGCTGCGGCAGACAGGATGAGGAGAAGAGTTATTGAATAAAGTTGTTATTCTTGTTTTCTTGGACACAAAAAGTATTCTCGTAGACTAAAATTACGGTTGACTACTGTTTTACCGATGTCCTTACTACGTTTCTGTGCCTTGACCATCGTAGGACCCTTGCTGTCTATGGAGGGTCAGAAAGCTCTCAGACTTCATCAAAAATATCTAAATTTGTGTTCTGAAGATGAACAAAGGTCTTACGGGTTTAGAACATCATGAGGGCGAGTTATTACTGATGGAATTTTCTGCTGGGGGGAACTATCCCATTAAATCTAATCCTGTCAATCAGAGCGTGATCAGAACTTTCACACAGAGGAACTAGGAATGTATTTAGCTCCTGTTTTAGTCTAAAACTGTTATATAGGACGTAATTATGCATTGATTGGCGCGTATGAAAAACTGGCTACCTGACATTTTTAAAAAACTGCAAAAATATTTACTCTGTGAACATGGAATACAGTGATAATAATGGCATTTAGCTACCTGTTGTCTGCAGCTTTGTGCTCTTTTCTCAGCCTTGATGATATGTAACACTGCAAGTGATTTTTGTGTGCTTAATCGCGTAAATTGTGCGTTTACATTCAATCTCCTTTATTATAAAACACACAACACACAGCAAAAACAGCTCCAATCACGGCGTCCTCCATTTACCGATTGTTGACGTTTGTAAATGCCGCAAATAAATACGTCACTATCGGCTTCTTCAGAGTAGGAAAACACCCAGAGGGGGAAATTGGTTCTCTAGGAACCACCTTGCTGGCTAGTTCTTAGAACTCGAAAAACGCCTCATGAGCATGATCTTTTGAAGTACAGTCGAACCAAAAATAAAGACTCTTTGGCCTGACCATGTTTTGCCTAAGTGTTTTTTCTTTAATTGCAAATGAGACCTTTTTACACCACAAACTATTCAAAATGAAGCATTGCTTGGTAATTGATCAACAAAGTATTGATAGTTGTGTAAATATGGTCATACTAACAGCTGTCTGAATTTTTGGTTCATTGTAATCCATTACATACCTTTCTATAAAAGTTATCTGACATTATCAAGATGAGCTCTTGTCATATTTTATTACCATTTTCAAAACTATAGCGAATAAACTGGGATAATGCGAGAAATGTTGAAGGTGTCTAAATAAAGTTTGGTTTGACTGTATATAGTGTACTATATACTGTCTATATATAATCATTATAGTAAAATATCTTTGTGAAATAGTGTAATAAACCAATAAACTGTCTGCCTAGAATAAAACTCAGATTTTCTTTTTTTTCCCAGATCTTATGTTGTGCTTGAATGGTAAGTTTTAAGCTATTTTTGTTCTTTTATGTCTGTCAGATGTGCCTAAAAATGAGATTAACATGTAATATTTATGTAATGTAACATGTAAGAAGATTAACTGAAGTATCATGCCCCATGCACATTAAATGAAAGCTGTGCTGTACCACTAAACTAACTCATACATAAAACTCCGAAGTTGTTAAAAAGTTTTTATTTCTTCTTCCTCCCCAATGTCTTTTCTTGCCTGTGGCACCAAGTAAGCCAGGACTGCTGTTGGTCCTTTCTCCAAAACAAACACAGCCATATACTCACATAACTTCACGCGCTGTGGGGATGCAAACTCAATACAGTGCAAACAGTAACTTTTAAATTCTTCCTCTCTCTCACACTCACGCACACGCACTGGAGTTGCAGTGGACTTTGGACTGTACCAGATGGCTTCTGCTCTGCTACAAGACTGAGTCTCCGAGAGGGGAGGGCAGAAGAGCGGAGCGGAGCAGAGCAGAGCAGAGGAGGGTGGGGGGTGGAAGAGTATGCAGAAAAGTGGCAGTGGTCTTTTCACTGAGCGTTTGTGTCTGGAGCGTTCACTAGCTTCTACCACTCTCTCTCTTTCACTCTCTCGCTCTCATTGTTGCTTAGGGTGGAGGTTGAAACTGGATTTAACTGACGCTTAAAGAAAGAAAGTAAAGTCAAATAGAGTAGCATAGCAGAGTATATGTTTTATAGATATCTCTTTATATAAAGAACAGTCGCTGCACGGAACGAACGGATGAAGTTGTGGAGTTGTAGGTAAGTAGATTTAAGTAGTCTGGCTGTGTGAGAGTGTTTGTGTGGTTAAGTTTGGGTACCATAAGCATGTTTTTCTCAGTACAGTTTTTCACTTCATGGCAATGGGAGGGTCTAAAGTTAGCACGCAGGTTTTCTTCATCTAAACACATGGCGATTTAAACGCTTATGTCGAAAAAATCTAACAGTGTTTTACTTTGGAAGGCTTAGAAGCTGTTTAAATGCTATATTCGTGTATACAAAACAGTTGCGTTAAATTTGCACATACATATCTGATAAAAGTATTGCTGACAGTATGTCTGCTGTAAAATCAGTGTACAATGGTGTCACTGCATACTTATGTGAATAACTGTATGTATAATATTCTATATACATGCATGCATGCGCGCGCGCGTGTGTGTGCGTGTGTGTGTGTGTGTGTGTGTGTGTGTCAGTGTACTCATCTGGAGTGTTTGTATGTCTGTTAGTGGATTTGTATTAATCCTAACGGTGGGGCTGCTCTGTGCTGCAGTGTATGATGGACTCAGCTGCCGTCTTTCTCCTCTGTCTCGTCTGTGTCTCCTTTGTTCAGACGTCCAGACATCTACTGCATCCCGAAATAGAGACTTTCTCTCTCTCTCTTTCTCTCCCTGGTGTTTTGAGGGGGCACACACACAGAGACACAGTTTCAGACAGCATCAAAGCGGTTCCTCACAGCTGTCTGCATGTGCTGCCGGTTGATTGATAAGCCAAGCGACACAAGAAAAAGCTCTGATTCGTTCTCCTTGCTCCTAATCCATACCATCGCTCATCAGTTACTTGCTGAAGGGCTTTGAATTGTTTATGCTCGTGCTGCATTAGCGACGTGTGCGCAGGCTGCAAAAGTTGTCGGGTAACTTTCTGCACGAGCGTATGGATTCAGCAGTGGTTGGGTGGTAATCTCCATGAGAGTTTGAAAATATACAGCATGTCCAAAAGGATATCCTGAGGGGAAACCGCCTAAAATAGCTACACTTTTTGAACTTAGTTTCAATCTCTTATCACAAGTTTTGTAGTTATGTAGAAACTGATAAACGTCAGAGAGAAAACAGAGCAGGGAGGTATATAGATTGAGAATGAGGGAGAGAAAAGGGCTTACTTAGAAAAGAGACACATGCGGTCTTTGCATGCCGTGAATTCTTAGTGGCTGACCCCTATGGAAAATAACAACAGGCACATGTGAAGGTCATCCAGTCATCATCCTCCCCTCACGCTGACCGCTCGCACACGCACACCACTAGTCATATAGTGGACTTTCAACACTTCAACGTTTCAAAACTTGTCTGTCAGCACTTGATTCATTCGTTTACACAACGAGAAAATTAAAAAAAGTGGAGCAACATCAAAGAGGAGGTATGTTTGAGTTAAAAGTGTATGATTCAGTCTCATCTCCTCCCTTTCCTCCTCTTTTTAATCTGATTAGTTCTCACGTCTTTGCTCTGCTGGCTCAGCTGGCTCGAACCAAGAGCGGGAGGTCATGATGACTCCCATTGTGTGTCGAAGGAGACGATGAGGTCATGAGGGACTTTGGTCCTTCAGAGGTCAAAGTTCAGATTGCGGGCAGGCTGTGCTCTTGGTTGGATGTTGGTTTGAGTAGGTGCACTGAAGTAGATGATGACTGGAGAGCCCATCAGATTAGATTTTAATAACTTAGTATTTCTTCCAGATGTGCATTTGTGAATAATCTAAATGTCCTATTATTTATTTATTTTTTTGATGGGTGTTTGCAGAAAGTGTTTTATTTGTGACCCTGGGCCACAAAACCAGTCATATTTGGCCGAGATGCAACTATTTTAAAATCTGTAATCTGAGGGTGCAAAAAAAAATCTAAATATAGAGAAAAACACCTTGTCCAAATGAAGTTCTTAGCAATGCATATTACTAATCAAAAATTAAGTTTTGATATATTTTCGGTAGAAAATTTACAAAATATCTTCATGGAACATGATCTTTACTTTAATATCCTAATGATTTTGAAAAGAAAAATGGAGTACAGTGTATTTCTGGCTATTGCTACTTATTACACGGCTCTTTGGAATGCTTGATTCTGATTGGTCAGTTGAGACATTTGCAGGTTCGTTCTTTTCAAATAATCACCGCTCCAAAGTAATAACGCATAGCCAGTACTACTTGTATGTTTAAAATCCCTCCGTGCCAACAAAGATTAACGTTTGGCACCATCTTGTGACAAACACTGGACAACCACAATTAACAATGGAAAATTTCGACATTAATCTATTTAAATTGTCTTACTAACGTACATAGTTTGAATGTTAGTCACGTGGTACTATATCGTTTCGCGGAAGGATAAAAATGTTAATTTAAGACAAATATGCCAATAAAAGGTTTCAAATTCATATTCATGTCCAGTTTTTTTCCTTATGTGGCAAGTAGCCGTGTAATAAGCGGGATAATGTACAGGCAGCCTGTAGTTATCGCGAAATAAGCCCCTTCAGTGTGATACAAGACCTGATCACACTGTCGGGGCTTATTTCTGCGATAACTACCGGCTGCCTGTACATTATCCCTTACATATATACCAGTGCTGCTTAAGACTGGTTTTGTGGTCCAGGGTCACATTTGTTGTTAGCGTCCGTGGGATTTTTGTAAGTTCTCTCCTCCCCTTCTTACCTTTGCTCTACTTCTGTCTTCCTGCGCTATTGCGCAATGTCTAAAGTTTTCCCACTCTGCCTGGCAAAAATAAATAATTTAAACCACAGTGTTTGTATATAATTAATGAGAAATCATCTAATGTGCGTATATGAACTTCTGCTGAGGTTGGGTGTGTGAACCGGTTTATGTCCGTTTTATAACACTCTAAATTAAGGCCTGGTCATTTCATGGCGCATTTTCGTTTAGTAAAGTTATTTTAATTGACATTGCAGGCTCTGTGAGGTGAATTGGAAGCAGTGCTGGGTTCACCACAAGATTTCAAAATCATTGTTGATAGAGTGTAACTTGACCTCAGCCAATGGCGTTGCTCGGAGCTGCTATAATCCCTCCCACATGTAAACAATGGCATGTTGCCCAGAGCAACTGCCAAAACCGTCATGCCTCATATGAACTGACCGAATGTGCCTTTTCCCACCTCTCTCTCTTACTCTTTTTTTGCTTTTTTCTGTTGGGGAGAGAAAGAAAAGAGTTGCACCTGTGGACAAAGCGCTTTTGTGTTGGTACATGCTGTATGTCCCAGTTTGATTAAACAAACAAAATATATATAATTTGTTTTTGTTAGCTTAATGTAATGTTGTCACTCACTTTTTAGTCCCTTCAGGATATGTATTCTTAGCAGGCTTACTAGTATAAAAGTAGAATTAGGCTGTGTTATTGTTTAGGTAATTCCTTATCATAATTGCTTTGTCACATGTGCGTAATAAAGTACATCTACTTAATTGTTTGCGATACAAAGCTGCAATTCACTTGCCTTTATGAAGAAAAAAACAAGCATCAAGTTGCTCGATCCATAATTAGCAAGTGCTTTGCATTTTGCTTGCTAAATTCAGAGAAGAATGTGCCGACTCAAGCTCAGCTAGCCGCTTGTGTAAGATTGACTGTCCTGTGCATTAAAATTCAGTTCTCAGTTGATGTATGCAAAGGAGCATATAAGATTGTTTGAGCTAGATGAAGTCTGACAGTCTGCATTTAAATATAGTGCGTGGTGGCTGGAACAGCAGCAATGCTGGAAATACATCCAGGACTGTATCTGGTTTTCGATTTGCAGATACGAATGATCCCAGATGTGTTCAGCTTCTAAATGTTCATATGAATATGCCATTTAAAAGTTGGGGTCGAGAAAAGTTTTCTAAACGTTTTTACTCTTAGGTTCAACCTTGAAACTAAATAAGGGATTTATTTAGTCAATTTAAATTTACGCTCCTTTTAATGGTAACACTTTATTTTAAGGATCAGGAATTAGACAGTAATTAATGACTAATAACTGCATTTGTAAATGCCTAGTTATGGACTTGTATGCCATTACAAGCTATTTATAAGGCCTTTATTGGTTGTTGTCTTATTTTTGTCTTATAGACCCTTTATATTTGTTTCTGTCCTAACAGTGTACTAATTAGCTAAACATAAAACAAACTAATAGCTTGTATTGTGTGAATTACACACTTTATAAGTTCTCAATACACTATGTGAATGTGTAGCTCATAACTATAAAATAAATATAGAATAGGCATTTCATTACAGACATTTCAATTAACAGAAAAACACTTTTACACAAAAGCACAGTCTTTCTAGCAGTTGTTCCATACTAACAAATGATTTAAAAACTAAATATTCCCTATTCCCTGAATTTATTAATAGCTAACAAGCAAATTTCTCACTAATACATTCAGTATTACTTCAGATTATGTTCCCTATTCTAAAGTAGAAAAGCGACATGAAAGTTTGCAGATGTGTCTCATCTGTAGTTTGTTCTCTTGTTGAACCATCAAACAATAAAGACAGAATTCTTAACTGCAATCTTTCATGTCTCTTTTCTACTTTAGAATAGGGAACCTAATCTGAAGTACAGCATTCATTAGTGAGAAATGTACTTGTTAGCTGTTAATAAATTCAGGGAATGGGGAATATTTTGTTTATTAATCATTTATTAGTATGGAACAACTGCTAGAAGACTGCTTTTGTGTAACTGTTTTTTAGCTAATTTAAATGTCTGATGAAATTCCTATTCTATATTTATTTCATACTTACAAGCTACACATTCACATAGTGTACTGAGAGTTTATAAAGTTTGTAATTCGCACAATACAAGCTATTAGTTTGTTTTATGTTTAGCTAATTAGTACACTGTTCGGACAGAAACAAATATAAAGGGTCTATAAGACCAACATAAGACAACAGCCAATAAAGGCCTTATAAATAGCTTGTAATGGCATACAAGTCCATAACTAGTAATTTACAAATGCAGTTCTTAGTCATTAATTACTGTATAATTCCTGATCCTTAAAATAAAGTGTTACCCTTTTAATTTGTCCTTTATTTTTATGATGTCAAAGCTGCCTTTTCAGCATCATTACTTCAGTCTTCTGTTACATAATCCTTCAGAAATCATTCTAATATGCTGATTTGGTGTTTGAAAAATGTTTTTCTTATTATTAGTGTTGAACTTAGTTAAATGCTTAGTATTTTAGTAAAAACTGTTCAAAAGAACCGCTGATCTTCTGATCAGTTTAATGCATGCTTGCTGCTTGCTGATAAAAAAGATTATATAAGTATAGTATTATGTAAGTATACTCATAACAAAAGCTGAAGCGACACAACATATTAAGTACCATGTGCCATAATAAAATAATGCTAAATATATTGCATGGAAACTTTCAGGAGATTTCCCCATGCTCTGTTATACAGAAGTAGACTTTGTGACCTCATTATAATTGGCTAAACACAAACATAAATGACGCAAGTAGCTGACAGCTGTAAGATCAGAGGAAAATTTGGAAGAAAACAGGACGGATAAACAGAAAGAGAGACTCAAATCTGACACGGTTAGCCGTGTGGTAGATGAAGAAAGAGAGAGTGAGACAGAGATGCCTAGGGCTAAGTCTGACCCAGCTGTGTAAAAATACCATCTATTTCTTCATACGCTCACACCCACTCTTTCTCTCGTCTACTAAAGATACTGTTTATCTCCCTGTGCCTCCAACCAAAACAGGGACACAATTCTCCATCCAGAAATAGATCAGAAGTGTGCTGTAAATGACACTATAGAGTACTGACAGTGTTCATATAGATTTGGTTGGATTTTTTTACTTCGGATTATATGCATGCATCCCAAAATAGTCTAAAGAATGACAGGAAGTGGGTTTCCACGGTTGCAGGGGTCAGGCAGGGTCGACTGTGTGTGTGACTGGAGACTGGAGGAATACAATCTGAGCAGCTTGTACTGGATACAAACAGATTCTTTTGAGACATTTGACAAATGGTATGACAAGAACACTAAGTTCTTCTCTACTGATTTGCTCTTTCTTCATTACGTCACAGAGCTCATGCGTGTATGTTTCTGGTTTTTATTTATAAGCGTTAGTGATGCAAATTCTCACATATGAAAATACAGTCTGACAGTCAAGCAAATTTTTATTTTGCATTGTAAAATGTTTCCTTTTTTTAGGGCAGTTGGTGTGTGGTTTTTTTCCCTTCAATTTTAATGTGTTTTTTAATTTGTTAATCTGTTTGTTTGTTCATGGGTCAAAGATGAAAAAGGGATTAAGTGTAAAAGTGTAATACTGCTTTAAATAGTTGTTTTCCCCAAAAAAAATATTTAAAAGTTTTCTGTTTAATTTAATTGCATTTTTGTTTTTGTTTTTTTGAGCAAAAAATAAATGTTATATGTTTTTCACAAATTTACAGAAGACTAAAATGTCATTCAGAGTAACCCAAATACTAGTTAGTTCGAATTCTACATTTTAAAAATTTCCACTATCCTAGGTTTTGCCCATTTGTCCGTAAGAATGTTTTACTCATTTAAAACACAATCAAATTTAATTTGCTCGCTTATTCATTTATATATTTTAATATGTACAGACCAGAATAAGCATGTTGTTTGAATTTGAATTACTGAAAAACAATGTAACATTATTTCAACCCCATTTTGACATTTTATTTTCCAAAAACTTTGTTTCTTTTGATGTGGACATCTTAATGTCTTTGACCCTCATGTTAGTTCACAGTGCATTGACTACTTTAACAAACACAACTTATTATTTTAATAATGCGTTAGTAAAGGCTGAAATCAACATTAACTAATGTAGTTAACTAATGAACCTTATTGAACCTGATTTGTAAAATCTGTGATAATGTTTCATTAAAATCTCTGTTTCTATAAAAAATTCTTAGGGAAGAAAAATATTGTTCCTTATGAGGATTTATCGATCATTTGATAAATAGCCCTTGGTAAACTGAACGGGAACAGTTCATATTAAAATGACTGACTCTTAATGATTTGACAAATCTTTGCAGTGTGTGATATTTTTAAAAGTTATATAAGATTACCAGGGTCTTTTTAGAGGAGAAAAATCAAAGCAGAAAACTTAAGCAAGCAAAATTGAATCCCTATGCTTGAACTATTATATTCTTATGTTGTTATATATACTATTCTGTATACATATGTACATGTCAATTTCTTTTTTTATCTTTCATATGAGAAAAGCACGATAAGAGAGCAGTGAAACAAATTGGAAATAGCACACTCCCGGTTTTCCTCCAGCTTCCTGCAGCACTGCTTTAGGGAGGCGCCACAGAACACGTTCCAGGCGTTTTTCTGTGTTGTAAATCCAACCACAGACAGAAATGGCATTCCAGTGTTAATTCACAGATTAATTTTGATGAAGTAAACTCTCTCTTAAATGTCAGCGCACGGTCTGATGTTTTTTCAGAAACATCTGTTTATGTAAGTCTTTCGTGTTCCCTTTGTTATGCAGCTGAAGGGGCTTATTTTGCAGATCTGAAACGGTCACCTTGTGTTTGTTCACTTTATCCAGCAGAAATGTCTTCTGACACATCATTAGACTTTCAGCATGTCTTAGGAAAACATGAGAGTGCCTCTCTGTGTACATTACACATGACAGAACAAGACTGTGTGTATGAAAGTCAGCCAGGGCAGTTGAAGAAAGCTATAAGTGACCGCTGTGTTTATTATACTTTCTTATGTAGAAGTCCAGAGAAGCATGTGGTAAATCATGTACAAAACACACACTGTACTGTTACAGTTAAAGTCAACATAGAGTGCTGTTCACAACATGTACTTCTATAATGTACGTCTCCTTATAAAAGTTTAATTTAAAGGAATGATTTACCCAAAAGTGAAAATTATCCCATGATTTACTCACCCTCAAGCCATCCTAGGTTTATTTGACTTTCCTCATTCAGACCTATACAATTGGAGTTATATAAAAAAATGTCCTGGCTCTTCCAAGCTTTTTAATGGCAGTGAATGGCTGTTAATATTTAGTAATCTAATATCCATGATTAAAAACTTAAAAGTGATTAAAAACTTTAAACCGCAATCTCTAACCTCTGCTAACTGTCGTACGCGCATTTGCGATAGAGTGGTGTTCTAGTGAATGATGTAGAACCAAGTTTTGTTTACAGCAAAGGAAAAGCAGTCTCCTCTTGGCTTATATCAAAATCTTCTTTCTTTTTTTTTTTTATACAAATCCTCTTTTTGTACTTCTTATTAGGGATGCTCATTTCGGTTAATTTTCCTGTCCGACAACCGCTGCTCGTTATCCGAACATTAACCGTTAACTGATAAAATTAGAATAATAAATTAGTTTAAAATAAAAATAGAATGCACGAGTATCTGTGATGATACATTAAAAATACAAGCAGATGTTTTATTTTAATGTGCAAACAGCAGCATACAGAGCAACAAAAAAAACTGTATTGACATACTTAAATTATCACGCATCAGCAGCGGTTCTGAGAACAGAGAAAATCTGAATGAAAAAAAAAGAATAATATAAATAGGCCTACACTAAATATGTATAAATTAAATAACTACCTAATTAAGATGACAAAACTCAAACACACTGAATCCTTTTATGCACTTTGAAGAACTGTACCGGTCTTATTCTTCTCGTCGGACATAAAAATATATAGCAGGCCAGCCAATACCTCAGTGTGCTTAGTTTTTAACATGTGGACATGCTGTACGGATAGGCAGGACCGCTGCCTGTTAACTCTTAGATCTGCGAAAAAAACACCATCTCAAAAACCCTTTCAATTTGCGGTTCGGGACTTCCATCCACTGTCATATGCGTGTGGAGAAGCGCGTGTTTTACAGCGTTCAGCAATAGCCAATCACAGACATGTATGTTGATTTGATTATCACTTTGGCCAATCAGAGGAGGCTATGTTACAATCCACTCACCAACCAAAGTGCCGGTTTCAGTTTTGCTGATTTCTACACTTTCGCTCTCTTATTAAAACAAAGAAAGTGTTGGCATTATATAAATAAGAGATTAATTGTGCAGTGTAAAGGTTATTTTATTACTTTTTAATAACTTTATGAGATTGCGATGAACTACTCTAGGATGAGTGATAGCTTTCCAGTGATTGTAACGGGAGCGCCTATTGCGCACTTTCTAGACTATAATTCATTCAGAATTTGAATACATTCACTCACGGATTCACTCTCTGATAACCCAATAACGCCACTTGCCATTGAGTTGCATATACTACATCTGGTTACTAAGTAAAGGTGAAGCGAAAAATGTCTGTACAGCCACACTGCACGTGTCGACACGCGCACGTGAGTAAACAGATAACTTACAAATAGCATTATTTCTTTCACCATGCAGCAAACGTAAAAAAAAAAGAATAGAAAAAAACCCTTTTAAACCGTTTAACTGATAGTAATAATCGGTTAAAATTCTTACTGTCGGTTAATGGTTAAACGGTCAATATGAGCATCCCTACTTCTTATCCATGACCAGTGTTTTGTTTTGCTCCCTGCTCTGCGCTTCTGCGTTCGTCCTACGTCATCTGCTAAAACGGCATTATCTCATGAACTTGCGTATGACGGTTAGCAGAAACTAGAGATTACGGTTTATAAAGTTTTAAATTAGCATATTTTTCTTACACAAACCTATCGATTCACTTTACGAGGTTTTTTATTACCCCTTCCTGGAGCTGTGTGGAGCACTTTTTATAATGGATGGAGGCACTTTATTGGACTTCAAAATCTCAACAGCCATTCACTGCCATTATAAAGCTTGGAAAAGCGAGTACATGTTTGATTCAGTTTGAATATTACTCTGATTGTATTTGTCTGAAAAAAAGAAAGTCATATACACTTGAGAGTGAGTAAATCATGGGCTAATTTTCATTTTTGGGTGAACTATCCCTTTAACAGTTTAATACAGTGTGTGTTGTGTGTATTTCTGAGAGAAACACATAATACTCAACCAGAAAAATGTGAAAAACAATGGCTAAAATGCCTAAGCTAACTTGGCTGTTTAAGAGAAGTTCACTTCCAGAACAAAAATTTACAGATAATGTACTCACCCTGTTGTCATCCAAGATGTTCATGTCTTTCTTTTTTCAGTCGTGAAGAATTATGTTTTTTGAAGAAAACATTTCAGGATTTTGCATATAGTGGACTTCTATGGTGCCCCGAGTTTAAACTTCCAAAATGCATTTTAAATACAGCTTCAAACAATCCCAAATGCGGTTGTAAATGATCCCAGCCAAGGAAGAAGGGTTTTATCAAGTGAAACAAAAGATTTTTTTGTTTATTTAAAATTACTATTTATATACTTTTTAACCTAAAACGCTCATCTTGTCTTTCTCTGCCTGAACTCAGTTTAAAAAAAAAAACAAAAAACCTTGCATCTCATTTTCTCCCTCAACTTCAAAATCACCCTACATCGCTGTTTTAACTTTTTTGTGAAGGGTGTTTGATTTTCTTTGCATGTCTCTTTGCAAACACTGGGTCGGTACTTGCAATGTAGGATGATTTTGAAATGATTTTTGAAGTTGAGAGAGAAAATAAGACAGAGTTTTTCGACATAGCCTAACCGGAAAAAACGTTCAGGCAGAGCAAGACAAGACGAGTGTTTGAGGTTAAAAAGTATATAAATTGTAATTAAAAAACAAACAAATAATCATTTCACTAGATAAGACCCTTATTCCTCGGCTGGGATTGTTTACAACCACATTTGGGATCTTTTGAAGCCGCAGTTAAACTGCCTTTTGAAAGTTCAAACTTAGAGCAGCGCCATAGAAGTACCATATGTAGAAATATCCTGAAATGTTTTCCTCAAAAAACATAATTTCTTTACAACTGAAGAATAGACATGAACATTTTGGATGACAAGGGGGTGAGTACATTATCTGTAAATTTGTGTTGAGGAAGTGAACTTCTCCTTTAACATTAGCCTTAAGGCCTGAGTGACATCAGCGGAAAAGGAAAGTTGTTTTAGAAGAAAAGAAAAGAATTAAATATTAATAAACAAACCATTTTTTATTTTATAACATGCTGATATATTATTAGCATGCAATAAAACACTAAATAGAACCATGATTGACTTTAAATGCTATTCTGGCCATATTTAGACCTTTAACCTTAACGTATCTGGTTCAAGAGAAATCTTGAAATGGCTTGTACCTTAAAAGGCTTCCTATTTTCAGTCAGAGAATGAGACAAATGTAAGACTGGAAAGCCAACTCGCCTTATGACATCCATTTTAGTGGAAACTGAGAAGCCAGAATGCCAGTAACAATGAAAGAGCTATGAGTTCCCTTGAAAAGCTAAATGACTGAGGTGTTCGTTCTCAAGCCAGAAAGAGAAAGAACAGGTTTGGAATGTAGCTTGACAGGCAGCATGTGTGTTGATACAGTTTCAGGACGTCTGGCCACAGTCCAAACACAGATTCATTGAGCAACTTGTTGAGAGGTATTTTTCTTCATTCCTTTTTGCCGTTCGCTGGTCATCTAGAGCCACAGAATGTCTCTTTATTTGTCCAAATGAATATTTTAGAAGACAAACAGTGTCTGGGGCTGTTTATGTGTTTTCATTTAGGCCTCTTCCTGAATGGCTTCAATATATTTGTATGTGTTTGTTCTAAATTCAGATCTAGTCCATGTACAACATGATCAGTGTTAATGGACATGTGGCTTCATCCTAATGGACAGAAATTATGTGTTTGTTAGCACAATAATTAGCAGGGGGTCACTGTTTTCCCTGCATTTGTCTGCCGCTAAGGAAAGGAAGGAGCCAAACATGTGCACGCATAATCGCATATATGTGTGTGCGTGTGTGTGTGTGTGTTTGCTGGCGGTGTCAGATGGAGAAGGCATGTGTGTTTCCTCCCAAAGAGACCTCTGCTGAGTGTGTATGTGTGTGTGTACACATGTATATGAATGAACTTGTTGCACTGCAGTTTCCAGGGTCACAGGGTGCAGTGTTTTCAGAGCGGCACTGTATGCTTACAGTGCTCATGCACATACATTCAGCGGGACATACATTAACATACTCACCTACCCAGAGAGGCCTCTTAGGGTGGAAACCAAGTTCGTTCTCTTAAAAACCAATGGCTGTTTTGAGTTCTTTGTGTTGACCAGTTAAAGGAAAATCCTGAGTTCAATGCAAATTAAGCTCAGTCTCAGTGTTTGTTTAATAATGACTTAATTGATTACCTCAAAAGAAACCAGAGGTAATATTTACAAAGTAAATGGGGTCCATTTTGAGATTTTGAAAGCACAAAAAGTGATTTTTTGAGCTTTAAAATGTTCATAGTTTTAATCCTTTTAGAGTTTTATATGTTGTAATTGGCAGAGGGGTTGTATTTTCTTTTCCAAGCTGAAATCATCAAACAAATACTGTTTTATGTCTTGTGGCTATATTTTAATGTGGATTTTTTTTCAAGAATCGACAATTATGCCACAAGTTCTGTTAACTGAGCTTAACTTGTACCGAGCCCAGAATATTCCTTTAAACATGCCTGTAGCAAACTTTCCAACCCGTCTAGTGAAGCCAAAAATAGAACAAATGGATCAATAAAATTCTCAAGTATGTGTAAATCTGTCCAATAATTTTGAACCTCTTGACTTTTTGAACTCAAACAACTGAAATCTAGTTAAACTATGCAATTTTCTGAAACTTTATAGATTAAAAATAACTTGTATAAAAGATAAATCATTTGAAATCATTTGCGCGCTTAGAGAAAAACAGACATTTCAACTGTAGTGAAATAGAGAAACAGTCGGACTGTCAAAGGCTCTATTGTCTTTACTTTGCTCTGGGCGCAAGACATCCGCATAGTTGTACCTCTCCATGGGGCCTTTGCACAGCTGTGTGTGTGCATGCGCAGGCGTCCTCTTACGCAGTATGGGTTACAGTGTAACTGTGTCAGTGTTTTCTCTAGGAAGAGTGTTTGTCTTACAGGCTGCAGGAGAGGCCCTTTTGTTTAACTTGGTGAAGAGGATCATCCTCAAAGCAAAGGCCTTCAACAGCACTGTACACTTACACTGGTGGAGTCAATGAGAGTGTGTGTTTGACTGAATGTGTCTCTGCAAGTTTGATCAGTGCCTACGCTCCAAGGAAACAGCAAGCGGTAAAGTGGCTCTGCTCACTTATTACAGTGATTAGCTGTTCATATGCAAGTTCAAAATGAATTGAGGTGGAAAAAATGGAATGTGACAAAACATTTTGTAAAAAAAGTGCCATTTCTGTCCTCATCACTTCTGTGGAAATCGTCTGCTGGCTTTCTGAAGTGTTTTGCGCTGGCTTTAACATTGCATAATGACCATTTACACAGATTTGTTTAGGCAAAGGTACGGCTTTTGTGAGGCTTAACTAGGACTTGTTTTTTTGTAAATGTGTTGTAATTAAGGCTGTCACGATTCTCCAAATGAATTCAATTTGAGTACTCGATTTAAAAAGAAAAATCCTTATCTACAGTTTGTTTGCGTCGAGTAACCGGTAAAATACCAGAAGTGGTGTTTCACCAACGAGAATCCATGAAAGCATTTTTAGACCATTTTCCAAGGCTGCATGATAAATAAAACCCATTTATTTATGTGATGCATATACTGTTCCACACAAAGTTTTTATTTACTGTACTTGTGTGGAGTGTCTCAAACTCAATCTTTGCATATTGGTGTGAGTTTATTATAACATTCATTTGGGAATGCCGAAATCCATTTCATCAGATTTGTAAGGTAAATAATTTATAAACCTATGCAAACAGAGGAGAATACATCATAATCCTTTGCTATGCTAACGTTTATCGCAATTTCAAAATAAAAGCTATTGAGTTTACACATTTTGATGTCCACATATTCAATCAAATTGCAGTGATTATAGCATTTCTGTCATTAAAAAAATGGACAAATATGAATGATTAAGTGGACATTTGAATTAAATTTCTTAACTTGCACACTATTTGTTTTCTAACTGCTTGTTTTCTTTTTAAAAGCCTCTAACACTAGCTTTGTCTATTCTTTTTCTATTGTAATTGTTTTTATTTTTTTATTATATAATTAGCACTTGCATATTGCTCTTTTGTTGATTTTAAATGCTTCCATTGTCCTTATTTGTGAGTAGCTTTGGATAAAAGTATTTACAAAATAACTAAATAGGTAAATGTAAAAACATTAATTATAATTATACGATTACTCAAATAATCGTCAGAATAATCGACAGGTTACTCAATTACCACAGTAATCGTCAGTGACAGCTCTACCTCCATTCACGTGTTCAAGAGAACAAAATGATCACTTCTGTGGAAATTGGCTGCTGTCTTTCAGAAGTGTTTGGCAATCATTTTCAGAACAGGCATTGGCTCTAACATTTCATAGTGACTAGAGAAACATCTTTTCTTTTTGTTCTCTGAGCAATTTACACAGATTTGTTGAGGCAAAGTCATGTGACTTTTTTTTCCCGTAGATGTGTCATCGTATTTGAAGTGCTTATCTTCTTACTAAAAAAATAGCATTTTTTTTTTAAAAATGTACATTTCTTTGTGCATTTTGGTATTTCCAAACACTATTTTTTAACATGGTGTTTAGTCAAGTTTACAGGAAACCTGACTAATTTATCCCCCCCCCCCAGTTTTTTTGCCCAACTTCTTAAAAATTGGATCCCATGAAGAGTTTTTCGTTGTTTGTTGTTTTTTCCCAAAAGACCGGAAAACTATTTTGGCTTGTTTTCTTGCAAAGGACTTGAAGACACGTCAGTGACAACAAGCCCTTTTAATTTCTCACTGTAATAATGACTCTCAGCTCACAATGACACGAACCCCATGATCAATAGCGCTGAACCTGAAGACCTCAGATCCATGATCATAGTTCAGAAATCTGGGTGAGAGGAGTCGGTAAAACAATACTGCCCTCTTCTGGAAAGAGAGAGAAGGGGGGAAAAAAGCAGAAGAGGCCAGCAACAGATCAGAGACACTGAGGAGGAATAGAAAGCTTCACAACAGATGTGCTCTTATAATAGCCCCTAATGGAAGCGAAACGCACCAAACCAAAATAGTGAAATCCAAAGAGGTTAAATCCATCTTCAGGAAAGTAACACGAAATTGAGATCATCCCCACCCTCTTCTGCACACTTGCTAGGCTCAGTTTGCCTTTTTGTATCTGCTATTGAACTTTTGATTGTTTTAGGAAACAAAAACTAAATGTAGCTCATGAATTTGCACAGTAGAGCAGAATGACAGACTAAGACAGACATTTGCACAGCGTCTCACAGTCACAAACACACACACACTTTACTCATGTGCATTGGTAGAAATGGAGCTGTCTGGTGCCATGGCAACCAATGCGGATATCCACCCCAATTCCCACCCCCTTCCTCATCAGAAAGAGAGAGAGAGAGAGCGATAGAACGTTAATTAAAATGAAAGGAGGGAATAACCAGAGAGCAAGGGGAAGGGTGGGAGAGAAAACCATGGCTTCTACAAGATAAAAGGTTAGACTTTGCCTACAGTGCAAACAAAACGGAAATGAGACGAAGCCGGATTTCTTTTCTGTATGCGACAAGTTGAATGAAGTACGTGAAATGAAGTTCAACATAATTAAAGGGGTTTTTCACAAATTCGACATGATGGCAAATAATGAATAACTCGTTCCTACGTTTTACAAGTAGGGAAAATATTACTTACGTCATATCAGTTTCTTTTTTAATATTTTTATATTAAATAATGATGACTGCCTTACCCACTTTTTTTTCAGTCAATAAAAAATGTGTAAATATTTGTCATTCAGTGAAGCACAATGAAGCACTGAAACATTAAGACACACACACACACACACACACACACACACACACACATAGACAGACAGACAGACAGGAAAAGCACCAACATGAGCTAAACAGGGCGCCAGGCCGGGGCATCTGAGGACAACGTGGGAGGGAGAAAAGCAGGGGGAGGGACTAAGGTAGATTTAGAACAGGAGAAAAGAATAATTCCACAGTACACAGAGAAATAAATGAAGGGATAGCGATAGATTGTGAGATGGAGGGGGATGGAGTAAAGATGACTTGCCTATGTTAGCCGAGGGCATTGAGTTCAAACATAAACCGCAGTGTCTGTTTCTAAGGCGTGTTGTTTAAAACGGTTTATAAACGGTAGTATTTTTTTATTAAACTGACGTATTTTTTGTATTTCCCTTACAGATGGATCTACAGGTTCAACATGGAATTGAATATTTCGCAAATTGAGGTAGGAGTGATGTGATATGTCCATTCATATGTATGGTTGCAGTGCTGTCGTGAACCTGCAGGTGGCAGACTGTCACACCAGCCTCCTGTTGGAGCTGTCTGTTCAACAGTCTTCAAAACATGACCCAGTAGAACAGTGTTATAAAAGGGAGTGGTTGGTGGCACCGCCCCTCTGTAGTCACAATCCATGAGTCAACCAGATATCATCATCATGATTAGAGTAGAAGAACAGCGGCTGTTCATTTCTGTGTGATTCTACTGTTGGAAAAGTCTTAATACAGTCTCTCCAGCTCGTATTGATTATGTGGACAGCACAAAAGCACCTTGAATCACTGTACATAAAAATGAGTTAAATATTATGGAAGCTTGCTTCCAACAGAGTAATATAGGGATGTAACGGTATTATTAATATCGTGGCATTGCAATAGCAAAACTGTCACGTTGTTATCATGGTCATATGCGGTGTTGGGGTTAACGCATTACAATTTACGTAATCAGATTACTTTTTTCTAATAACTAGTAAAGTAACGCATTACTTTTTAATTTCTATGAAAATGTCTAAGTTACTTTTTCAAATAAGTAATGCCAGTTACTTTTTTCCCTATTTATTCATAGGTTGTTTGCAATCACATGATTCTTATGACGTGCGAAATGCAGCTGGAGGGCAGGAAGTGATTTTTCTCTATAGGAATCACTAGCAGAAACTCAAACTACCTAAGTTTTGAGCTGTTTATGGAAATTTCATTTCGTATCGTGTATGAAATTTTGCTGTTCATAAGGAGGAAAACGCAAGAAATTGACTGAAAGACGCAGAGAAAAGTGGTTTGTAAACCACTGCAGTCAAGAGGAGAGTTGGATAATGCTTGTTTGTCCAAATGGTTAAGAAAAGATATAATAATATTAATATATAAAGAAATATATAAATAAATACAGGATGAGACAGTGAAAATTCGCTAAATGCCACACGTAGACGATGTAAATAAGATATTATATTTGCGACTGATTACAACGGAACCTTGTGAGATTGCCATGAATTGAAGTCAGTGACAGCTTTTTAGTGACTATGGAAGCGATATTTGCTCGCTTTTCGTGTTGCTAACCAAGGACCAATAGCCAAAAACCCTGTACAGCAGTAGTTTCAGGAGTGACATATATCCTGCATCCTTCATATAAATGTGGGAATCACTTTCGAAATAGTTTGTTTGCAATCAGGCTTAGTTACTTAGCTTAGATTTACCGCCTCGATGGCAGGTAACTACTTTAATTTAATTCAATTGAAAAAATCCTCATCATAACCTAAAGGATCACATCCAACATATGTTGTGATTTTCTGTTGATACCTTTCTTAGGTAATAGTGTCTAAACCAGTAGACTTTCCTCCATCTCATCCGTTCTGCTTTTTCAGTCACGCACGTAAAGCAAAACTTGTATTTAAATTTCAAACTGATAATAGCGTAGAAAGTAAGCAAATAGCGCTTCCATAGTCACTAACAAGCTGTCACTCACTTCAATTCCGAAACCACTAATATAATATCTTACATTGTCTATGTGTGGCATTTAGCATTGAGTGAATTATATTTCTTTATTAATATATATTTTTTATTAATATCTTAACATATTATTAACTTTTCTTAACCATTTGCACACACAAGCATTATCCGACTCTCCTCCTGACCACAGACGGAGGTTTACAAGCCACTTTTTCCTGCAATTCTCAGTCAATTTCTTGCCTTTCCTCCCTTATGAACAGCACATTTTTCATATCTGATAAAAGCTCCTTGTGGTTTCTTATTTTGACCGATTTGAGCTTCCATAAACAACGCAAAACATATGCATTTTAAATTTCTGCTAGTGATTTCTATGGAGAAAAATCACTTCCTGCCCCCCAGACGTCGTGCCACAACAATGACATCATGTGCAAACAACCTATTGACAAGTCTCTTGTCAGGAAACTGGGAGTAAACATGATGTTACTGTAGTTCTAGATTAAATGTAAACATGCATTAATTCATCTCACTCACAAAAACAGATTCATTATTCCTCAAAATTAATAAAAGCTGTGAAGTGCAAACTCAGAATATGATGCAAACCTGCAATAATTAAATGTTAAATAATACAAATATCCTTTATGTATTTAATTCCGTTTTATTAACCAGTATCTTTGTCGCTGACCTTCAGTGGTCAAATTCAATCATATTAATAAGCAAAAACTACTTTAGATAAACGAAAAAATTGTGCTTTATGTTTTTGAATTGCTGAAGAGTGATCTTCTCCTGCGTGAATGTACTTTTCTTTTAGCCTAAGGTGAATTCATTTCACTTTTGGTATGAAAGGGTTTTCTTTTGCCAAAATTAGAATTAAAAAAACTCCAAAGAAGCAAGCTCTGCCCATATTTAAAAAGTAACACAAAAGTAACGTAATGCATTACATTCCGTTTCCGTCAAAATAAAAGCTTAAAAGTGCAAAATGAATTGCTGACAGCTAACGGTTATTCAAAATATCTCTTTCAAGTGTAGAAATTAGGAAAGAAATGTTGTAATTTCCCTAAATATTCATTTGCATTTATTTCATAATGCAATTGTTTTACAATATATGTCTATTACTGTCATAGGAATAACAATAATATAAAATTGTTGTTCTTATTATTATTCTATTCTATTTTGTTTGGCTTCCTAAAACACCAGTGTGAATGTAATTTAGACTAAGAGAGTTTACCACAAATAAAAAGAGGATTGGTCCTCTTTAAAGTTCAGGTACAAGGCAATTCACTGATTTTTTTCTGACTTAAGTTTTCTTAGTTAAGAACATAGGTTGGAGATCTTAATTTAGAACTCTCAGTACATTAGATAGAAAAATTTAACTTAAAAATGTACAAAATTTGATTTTTTTTCTTCATTTGTCTTTTTTGTTTGAGTATCACAATAATATTATATTGTGGACCTCATATTGTGATATTATCGATTCATGAGATTTTGATATCCCTAGTCAGATAGCAAGATAGCATTAAATGTCACAAACTGAAATGTGACATTATATCTTGGAACTCCAAATTTTTATCCCACAAAGTCGCAATTGCGAAATATAAAATGATGTCACATTGGAAGAATCACATTGCAGTGAAATGACAGTAATGAGAAATGCAAGATACAGCATGTCATATATTGAGAGAAGTCCCATTACACAGTCACATTTCAAAATATAGCCTAGTGTTGCAATAATAGATAGTTGCAGTTGCAACATTTCATGATATAGTCACAATTGGAAGTGTCACACTTTGTATTAGGTGGCCTTAACTTCTATGTATTTACTTTTAAATTAATAATTTGATACAATGCGCTTATTGCATGCATACATGTATTTACATTACTTATATTTACAAAATACTTGCATGTACATTACATCTGTAATTAATTTCTGTAATGACATTTGTAGTTGTAACCTGTTAACCCACCTTTAAACCTACCCATACCACCAAACTTGTCTCTAATCCTGTGTTTTTCAATACAATTGAACACAATAAGTATGTGCTACTTATTTTTCGATGTAAGTACATAATAGTTAAAGCCACTTAATATAAAGTGGGATCAATGGGAGAAATAAAGATATATGTTGAAATACAAAGTTGCAATTATGGGAAACAAAGTCACAACTTTGTATATTGTAATACAAAGTCACAATTTCGGAATATATATAATATGAAGTCGCAATTCAGGAGAAATGAAGTTGCAGTTACGAGAAACAAAGTTACAATTGTGAGATGTTGCAATAGAGTGGGGTTAAAAAGCCATTTGTAAATTTTGCAGGCACATTTTGAAATAAAAACTTGCAGTTATGAGAAGAACGTTTTGATTTGCTTTGAGGAGGAAACTGGTTTATATAAAATATTGAGATTTTAATAAACCTGCCAAAGTATTTGCTTTCTGAGACAACAGTAATCGTGTCAGGATTCGACACATCTGTGCATGAAGCGAGAGAAAGAAAACATGACTCAGCAGTCTCCTGGCACCCTCTTAGGGCCCATCTTTGTTGTGGGATAGCTGTCCACGGATGTGCCCGATCAAATAGACCTTAATCTCTAAAGGCCTCCAGGCCAAACAGGCCGGTCCGGCTTCATCCAGTCCTATCTAGGCAGGCCGCCAGTCTGCCTGGGCCTAGCTTGCGAAGTCATTCCCACTGCGCCCTCCCCGCAGCGGGTACGGGACCGAGGGGAATGCCCCCCGCCCTCCCTTTTTCTCTCACCCAGGCCTGGTTGAGATAGCCAATGGTATAACCAACTCGGACAAAGTTAAAGTGGTTCGAGACGAGCTTTCATCCAATCAGAGCACACTGCAGTAGAGCAAGCAGGTGGGTGTGGGGTGGAAAAGAGAGAGACAAGGCAAAGACAAAGGAAAGGGAAGATGGAGGGATTGACTTGGCACGAGGGAGAAGAAAAGAAATCGAGAAAAAATGTTGTTTGTCGGACAGGAAGCAACGAGTATCGACTGTTGCTGTGCTTATTGATCGTTCTCAAACGCTGTTTGTCCTGAGATGTTTATCTGATTCACATGTGTGCACAATCAAACGTTGTGCAGACATAGAATTTTTGTAACAATTGTAACTGCCTGTGTTCTCTGAATAGTAACACCCACATTATGATTTCTGGACCTCAGGGCAGGAGACAGACACAGTCAATGCATCTTCCCGCCAAGATTCGCCAAGTTCACTCACCAGTGAGAAATTGGTTAGTGTAGCAGACTGACTCCTCCGCTTCATATCGCTCATCCTTTTCCAGCCATCAATAGACGGATGACCCAGGCGGGGCGGAGGTGATGGAGGAATGGGCAGAGAGGAGAGCTCCCACACACACTGAGAGTCTATCTATCCTTCTGGAAGAGGTGATTGAATGAGTTCAGCTGCAATGCTTTGCATTCTGCTTCACGACGGCAGAATCCTTCTGTCTGTTCATCTCTTCTGTCCTCCTTACATTCTCTGGCGACTGTTTTATCTCCTCAAGAGTCCTCTCAGACACCACACACACAGAACACATTCAGAAACACAGACTTAAAATGCACAAACATCTATTGGTGCAACGTTATACAAAGAAGAAGGTCAGGCAAGTTGATGTTTCACAGATAAACATTATTGAAGATGATTAAAGATGAAGAATTGCACCTTTAGCTCGTCACTGGAGCTGTATTCTCAAGGGTACATATTTGTATATTGGTACCTTACTAATATGCCCCCTTAAGTTACTAATATGCATCATTTAGAAGTGTATAAGGTACCTTTGTGGTTATCACCCCAGTGAAAGGCTGTTGCACAACTCTGGGGTCATCTGAGAAACCCAGTCTTGCATAAATAGGAATTTCTGTCATTGCATTATATACTCAGTGTATATAGACATTGGCATTTCTCATTGTATTGATTGCACTTTGCAATACTTAAGCAGTCTTCGCCTTGTCTATGTTAAAGGAGGTCTCCAGATGGACATGTGATGAAGCACTATTAATATCTGTTTACTGTCTATTCGTGACCATCGTTTTCATGGCAAAGGCTTTCGTAGAATCACAGGTTCCAGTTTGATTGACTGTGTTCATGCAATTTCCATCACCAGTTTTTTTTAGGCTTGCCAGGAAACAGTCATGTTTACAAGCTACTGGGTTCTTATAATGAGAACTTTGGCAATTCTAAAAGTTTCCAGTCAAAGTTTATGAGGTTCATGGCATCTTGAATCTTTTCAAAGATATTCAGAGTTTTTGTTTGTCTACCACTTTAAATAGTAAAACATAGTTACAAGATCTGTCCATATCCTCAAAATTGTATGTCTTAAGCCAGACTCAAACTGTACAGTTTTAACCATGATTTGCCTGTCTGAGACAAATTTCACAAATCCTAAAAGATTCCTATAATCCTAGGCTAAAATCTGTAGTCTTTGTTCATTAGTTTGACATGTTCACCAACAGCTGATTAATAACCAATCGAATTTTACATTTGACCTGTCAGAAGATTTGGCGCACAGTCCTTCAGGGTGACTTCTCCTATGACGAACGTCAAATTGTCTTTGTGTTTTTTAAGACATGCCATGATCAAAATTAACACATACATTTTATGATAGCCAACATTTCTGCCCCGCGTGTAATGTAGCTCACAGTTACTGAACGTGTTTGGGTTGATAATGTAAAACTCCGGAGAAGTTTACCTGCACGCACCCATTGTTAACGCGTCTTGACTATTGTAAAGTCTGACATTATTGACACTGAGATCCCACAGTGTGACATGAACATAATTTTCATATAGTCTGACAAGCAACAATCGTAAAGAACTATCATAAATTGTGCAGTGTGTGCCCGGCTTTATGTAAATTAAATAGGATTGTCTATATCATAAAATAAGCAGATGTTTTGGATTGAATTGGTGTAGAAGTATTTGGCAGCATTCAGAAATGCGCACCCTGGACCCTGGACCACAAAACCAGTCATAAGTAATGCCGAGTTCAAACTGCACGATTTTCAAAGCAATCGCCTCACAGATGTTTTCACACTGCATGATTATCTGGGGCAGCATTTCGTCGCTGCTGTGTTCACACTGCACGATGGATCGGCGACAAGGGGTTTCACACTGCGTGACATTACAATAGGAAGAATCGCCGACAACTTTGTCCCGGTCCGCAAACTACGTCTCACAACCAAACACACGCGAGAAGTGACATGGAAACAACGCGAGGTCAGGCGTGCAAGTTCTCACGTGAGACTGGGATTATTATATTTTAAAAAAATGGTAGCCCGCAAGAAGCTTGTCACACAAATTGCATGTGCACTCATTTGCAGCGAAAAGAAAAGAAGCCGAAGCTATTCTTGTTGAAATTGTGGTCTATACCTTCGTAACTCCTCCCCCAACTTCCCGCTGGCCTGGATGTTGCTGTCTCATTGGCTGTAGGTAATCGCCGATGTGATTTTCAGTCAGATCACCTTTCACACGGCATGATTTGAATCGCCGACAGGTCCAGATATTTAGCATGCCAAATATCTCACGGGTATCGGCGACACGTCGGCGATTCTCTCAGATCACATCTTTGATAGTTCACACTGTGTGATTGTCACTCACTTGAACGAGCACCGATCTGATTTCGGGCATTTGTCGGCAATTTCTCAAAACCTGTCGGCGAGTCAAAATCGGGGCTAAAATCATGCAGTCTGAACTCGGCATAAGTAAGCTAATATTTGTAGCAATAGGCAACAAAACATCAGGGTCAGAATTATCAATTTTTTTATACCAAAAAAATCATTAGGATTTTAAGTAAAGATCATGTTCCATGAAGATATTTTGTACGTTTCTTACCGTATATATCAAAACTTAATTTTTGATTAGTAATTTCATTGCTAAGATTTTGCTAAGAATTTGGACAACTTTAAAGGCGATTTTCTCAATATTTAGTTTTTTTTTGCAGTCAAGATTTTCAAATAGTTGCATCTCAACCAAATATTGTCCTATATTGTCCTCAATTGAAAAAAAAATACCCTTTTTTTTGGTCCAGGGTCACATTTATTTTTGTTTGGTGCGATTTACTATTGCACCTGGTTGGGATGCCATTTTGAAAATGTAGCTTGCGAAGCTACTCATAGTTTACATATTTACAGCCTCAAGGTAACAAATAAGGTCTTAAATCAGCCTTTTTGACTTGAAGGCCCCCCATTGTCCAACAAAATATAATAAACTTATAAGGTCTTGTTTTATTGGCTATGTAATATAATTCCTCTGAAGTTCTGATTCGGTATTATAGTTCACCCTAAAATGAAAAGTCTGTCATTAATTACTCACTCTCATGTCGTTCCAAACCCGTAAGACTTCGGAAATTTGATAAATTTTTGATGAAATCCGAGACCTTTCTGATCCTGAATAAACAGCAATGCAACTGACGTAGAACCTGGATGTGCTGCACATTGTTTATAAGCAGAAGGAGGCACACATATACATCAAAAGAAACTGAAGAAATTGTTGAATAAAGTTGTTATCTTAGTTTTCTTTGCACACAAAAGGTATTCTTGTAGCTTCAAAACATTAGTTTTGAACCTCTACCTTTCTGGGCCTTGAATGTGTCAGTTGTGTTGCTGTCTATGCAGGGTAAGAAAGCTCTTGGATTTCATCAAAAACATCTTAATTTGTGTTCTGAAAATGAACGAAGATCTTACGGGTTTGGAACGAGATGAGGGTGATTTTCATTTTTGGTTAAACTATCCCTTTAAGTCACCCTGTGGCCTTTTGAAAGTTTGCTAAGGGGAATCAGGTTGAAAACCACTGCCTTCGATGATATTTTTAATGTTTCTGTTTGTATGACCATGATGTCATGCTTCAATTTGCCAGGCATCGTTTGACTGTCATCACATAATGCACAATAATTCATAGTAGCAAAGCACACAGAATTTACTATTGGACTAGACATATGCGTGTTTGTTTGGATAGTCGTGCGTGTCTATATAACTATATCTTTGTTCCTATCTGTATCAGACTTTTATTATTACTTTATGATTCTTTAAAGCAGCACTGGAAGCCACTCGGGCAGATCGCCACATACTGCTCATACCAACACATTATCCCACTGAAGAATGCCTGCTGAAGAATGCAGCACATCCCTCACCCTCCACCCCGCTATATCCCTCTGACTGACTTTCTGCCATCTCTTTTCCTCTAAAAGTAGTGACAGTAATTGACCGAAAGCGATTGTACTGTAAATCCAAGCATATGTGAGTGATTTGAGTGATGAATGACAGGTGTGTGTTGATTTTGATCATTTGATATGATTCTGCAAACATATGTGTATGAGTAGCACATTACTCTTTAACCAATATGAACCAATGTGTGTGTGTGGTTCAGATCGTCTGGGTTCAGATGTGTGTGTTGCAGGTATGACTCAGTGTCGGATATGAGCAGGCATGAGGTATGTGTGCGGGTTCGAATAGAGGATGTGACTCAGGAGGCATGTGCTGGGTGTTCAGCGTAAATCGCTCGATCTAATGACAACTGGAGTAATCGCATTGTTCAGTAGTCTGAGCCAGCAGTGAAAGTGCTCTGTGACTCATACAGATAGGCAGGATAAAGCCACACACACACACACACACACACACACACACACACACACACACACACAAACAATATAACCCCAAGGGCCGTCATTCACTGAACGCGAGATAATTTGCTATAAACATGAGATAATTCAGGGGGAAAAAGCCTTACATGAATGTTTGTTTTTCTAGATAGTTTCTTTCATCTGTGAAATGAGTTAGTTGAAGTTAAGGTCCACTCATTCTCAAGAGACACTAACATAAACCTACTCATACGTAATGTCCACAAAATGTTGTAACAAACTAATGAAAACTTTTTGACTGTGTATATACATTTCCCAGTGTTTTGGTCAGTGTTGAAGAGTTTTATATAATTATTTTTGTGAACTCAAAGACCTCACCTCAAATGTTATATTAGTAAGCAAATTCACTATGATTTAAAACAGCCCTTTAGTCCATCATTTTTAGATGGTAATATATGTGACCCTGGACCACAAAACCAGTCTTAAGTAGTACGGGTATATTTGTAGCAATAGCCAAAATTATCAATTTTTCTTTTATGCCAAAAATCTTTAAGATATTAAATAAAGATCATGTTCCATTGTAAATTTCCTACTGTAAATATATCAAAATTGAATTATTGATTAGTAATATGCATTGTTAAGAACTTCATTTGGACTTGATGTATAAATCTCAATTGACCCTTATGACTGGTTTTGTGGTCCAGGGTCACAGAGTATTCATAGCAATCTGAGAATAAAATGTCGTTGACATGAAACATGTCTTGTAAAAGATGTATAAGCAGAGTTTTTTTTCAGTTAACTATTAGCAGACGATGTAATTTGTAACTACTTCACAGGCTTGACAATTCAATAAGCCAATATGCACCAAAATGTAACCCTAAAAAAGCATTTTCATTCACAATAGAAGAGGCTGAACATTCAAATAGAAAACATACCTGATAACAGAAACTCAGAGAAAAAAGCATGCATGTAAAATTTAACATTAAGTTTAATCATATTTGTGATGTCTTGCCAGAAAGAGCTCGCTTTTACAAAAGCTCTATACATGTGATGAGATGCACACAGAGAAATCCAGACGGGCAACAAGCACTCTAGTCTGAATACTAGGTATTAGCATATTGTCAAAATTCAGATGTGATTGCAAATTCCTTTTACATTTGCGTTGCCTCTTTGTGCACACGTAAAGTGTGACATTTCAAATGCTTAAATATATTGCAAGTAACATTTGCATTTTTCAAAGATACCCCATTTGGATACTGGCTTATTTAAAAAAAAAGATTTTTTTAAAAAGAGCTTCCCATTCCTGAACAGATTTTAGCCGTTCGCTTGTCTGCTATGTATTATGTACAGAAACTAAACAAAATTTAATGTAATACGTGGAGGGAACAGATAGGCTTGTATTTGAAATCAGAGTTGGATTTTACTAGTCAGTATTTAACACATGCTTAACTGCTGCACTGGAAAATTTTGATTTAGTCTTAGCCGTTTAGTTGTGGTCATATTTTAGTCATCTAAATTGTTTTCGTTTGACTAACTATCATAAGCTTTAGTTGGCTAAAAATGTAAAGGGTTTAGTTACAGTGTAATGCATTTATTAAGCATTTCTCTAAAATTTCCAAACGTATTATATAGGTTTGATATTAAAGTTTTTATCATAACTGCAACATGCCTTTATATTATAATGAAATAAAACCACTTCTCATAAAGAAACAAGAATATGGTCTTCTTTTCAATTAAATACCAATGGTTATATAGACTAATTATGCATTCTTTATAACTTCTTTACCACAGTCTTAATTCTTCAAGCAGACACTGCTATGTGAGAGGCGCTGCTCCTGTGTGTGCGCTCAGAAAACTAGACTGAATTGAGTTCTCTTTTGCGTCATCAAATTTATCCATATGTCTGCTCTTCTTTTACTCCCAGATATTGACATTTTTGAATGTTTTATGAGATGCGCAGCAAGTCTGTGCCATCTTATGTCCCACCGGATAGATCAATAGGCTACAATACAGATAAAATGTACTGTACGCATCTAGCCTCCTAACCACACAGCAGATTCTTTTTGAATGAATCGTCCCTCCCTAACATTTTTGTCTCGTTTTTAATCATTGACAAAAATGTCAGTAGATTTTCGTTATGTCGTTTAAGTCTCATTTCGTTGATTTAAAAAAATTGTTGGCTGAAATGATGACAAAAACTATTTGTCAGTGAAAGTAACACTAATTATTTGTTTTTTTTACCTTTTTGTTGTAAAAACGGATGAAAAGAGTCACTGTATATTTGAAATTTGTATACAGTAATTGCTATTTATTCAAAGATTAATTGAAAAGGGACATTTGCTGCATTGCAGTCAATAAATACAGTATACTGAAGTTTTAAGAATTCCATGGGGGTCATTTAGTTTTTATTTTGCAACTAATGTTGTTCACACAAATGTTATATAAAAGGATTTTGCAGCTGACAGTTGTGATGTAATTCTTTGAAGTAATGTGTGATAATGTTTAAGTAGTACTTAAGTCTCTTGGCTGGATTAGTGTTTTGTTAAGGTCCAAAAATGTGCCAAGATGTAGAACCCTAAAACATGTCTTGACTACTTCACTTGAAAACAGAAACATAAGTGGCTTTTAGACATGAGATTCATGCCAAGATAAGATTAAAACAGGAAGGCCATCTGCGAAGTGATGGAATGTCTCTTGCTGAATGATCTTGAGTTTTTCTGCATTTATAAATACTTTCAAAGATGGTGATTATTTTTCCCGCATGGGCATGAAAACAACAGAACGTTTTAAAATTGCACTTTCCATGGTTGGGAAAGTCATATAAAATCATTACTAAAAAGCGTGGAAACCTATAATTAAAGCTGAGGAACATACTGTTACTGTTCACAGTGTAGTATGCAAAGGGTTGATTCCTCTAAATTGTATAAACAATGCGACTTTGACCGACTTAACACAGCTCATCCAATGGCTTGAGTTTTAGACAGGACTATCTGTTTGTCAAGCCAATTGACCCTTTGCTAAAACTGTTGTTAGTGCTACTGTTGCTATGTCAGGCAAACAATACCGCTTTCGCACTACACATCATGTTCTCACACAGTGACAAATACATCGCGGAGCAAAGAGGAAACTGACAACATGCCGACAGACAAGACAGAGCAGGTTGCTTCTGGTATGAAACAAGGTCTCGGCTTTAAAATGTTGTCATTTTTAAGAAATTCAAACAATAAATACCATTTTAGGACTCTGTCGTGACAGTTTACTGTATTGCCTTATCAGATCAATTGACATATGAACTGATCTACTTTACTTAAAGCATGAAAAAACATGAACAAACATCAGAATGTATTTTATTTCAACTGTGGAAAGCAATTTTCAAGTTTAAGTCCACTAAAGTTAATGTACTCTCCTGTCTGATTTGTTTGTCAGACAAAATGGCGGACTTAACGTCATGATTGGTCAGATCGCCTGTCAATCAAGCTGTTTGCGAAGGGTCAGATGGCGGGAGTATTCAAAAAACCTGTTTGAGAACATTACCCTTGGTGACTAAAGTTGCTCATGAATTGCACCTAATTTGGTCTATTGTTCACGTCTGCAGGATGCACTTTTGCATATTTCAACTTGATTTCCTGCCAAAATGTAAATCAATTTAGTGCAGCTGTTTAGTCTGTCACCCCTCCTCCATTCTTAATTGGTGAATGTGCCAGACCTGTAAGAAGAGAGTGACAATTCAGCAAAAACAGTGAAAGGTGTGACACCCCCAAATCAAATCCGCTAGTGGAGGTCATTAGTTTTTCAGACAATACAATGCAAATGTATAATTGCAATTATCTATTATTTTATTGTTGTACCTTTTCAAAATCATGACTTCAAAAATGTTTGAATACATGACATTTAACTGATTTTCTGTCTTTCTGTTTTGATTTGAATGCTTTGAGGTTTTAAAGTACCCATGAAATCAAAATTGAAGTTTTTTGGCTTTTAGCCATAAAAATGGATATGTTAGCCATACGATTATCTAAAGTATAAGCTTGTGTGCTCCAAAACAACAACAAAATTCGTATTTAGAAGATATAAGCATTCAAAACTTACAGTCTCTCACAATCACCAATAAGGATCAGTGGTTTTGATGACATCACCCTGCACTTCAGCTTCTCATCAAACTTGCTGTCCAATCAAATGCTCTCTAGAATTCGAAGAGTCCCGCCCCCAATACTATAAATACATGCTAAAGCTGCGGCTGAAATCAGTCACTTGTTCACAGTAGTGCACAGTAGGCACTGTATTGCTCTACGATTATTTCATTTGCATTTGCGACTGAAAACTACTGCGTGCGACTATGAAAAATATTTAGGTGCACCATGTGCGATTGACCCGATCAGCATATTTGTGTTTGCGCTCAGGGGAGCTTCAAAGGTTCCTACGTGTTTTTGCAACGTTGAGTAATGTATCACAGACATATCTCACAAATCCTTTCATAAACAAAGTGTAGAGAGAGTGTTAATAAGAGATTGATTGAAGATGAGTGACAGCTTTTAATCATTTTTAAGGGAGTTTGTAAATGAGATATTGATTTAATACAACAGTTAAATAAACAAGAAGTTATTATTAAGTGACTAACATTGTCTGACTATAACACTATTGCTTGATTTTGCTGTATTTCGTCATCAAAAATAGTCTGAAACAAGTCACAACTGAGCCACTGCACATTTCCATTCACGGCGGTGTTTTGTTTATTGTGGACGTGTGTTTTTAACTAATCTAGTGAAATGATTCAATTTCCCATTCATAAAGAATGAATCAACCATTAGAATGAATCAAATGAATGATATGATTCAGTAATTAAATGAGTGGCTTGCCACCTACTAGCAGATTTAGTTTAATTTTAAAGTATCTTTTCCGTTATTTAAATCATTTAATATTTCTATATTCAAAATGTTATATTTAAAACATTAATCTCAACATGAATTTATGAATTTGATTGGACCTCTGAGCCTTCATTAAACAAAAAACTACACCTACAAGCCACTTTGGTGTTCATCTGTGCCACCTCTGTAGTACAAATTAATTTTGTTAATACTGATTTCAATTGATTGGTAACTTATTCTTAACATACGTGTTCTAATTCTGTTGTTTTAATTAGAAATTTTAAAAAGCTTAAAAAATATTATAAAAAAAAAATTGACATAAAAGATTATATACTTTATATCTTTTAATAAAGTTAGAAAAATGTCATTACAAAGGTAAAAACAAAATTCCCCTGTAAATCACTTTAAGGAGTCAAATATCACCAGATTTTTTAAGTTAGGAGCACAAGTGCTTCTAAAAAGAAAAAATAAGCATAGAGCCCTGCAGGGAACAATTCAGACAGTGTAAATATGCTTTCCGTTGGGGCAAATGAAGCCTGGATTCAAGCTGTGCCACGTGAACCGCCGCAGCACACACACACACACACAGTCTGCTCAGGTCCAGAGACACGGAGCGGATCAAATGCGGTCGGTGCAGACCATAAAATATATCGGACCTATTTGAATTTTACGAAGAACAATTTATAGGGATATGGATTAGATTGTGGCTGTCATACACTGTCAAATGCCGCTTTGCCAAGCTCAGCGGCTCTGGCCCAAGCTGTGAAACTGTAGAAATGAAACACTATTGGCTATTTTAAAAAAGGGGACAGACTGCTTGATATGTCCCGCCCTGTCATCCTGTTTCAGTTGAAATTGCGTCAACACAGAATGACACTTTGTGTTTCAAAAGCACTTCATTAAACCTTTAAGGCAACTTTTTTCAATTTCTCAAGATAGTAGATTGACATGGCCATCTTTCCTTAGACCGCCTTGAGTGAGCTGTGAACTGTCCGCCATTGTGTCAACGCCAGAGCAAGGATAGACAAGTATGTCTCAGATTGAGCGATTGAGGTGTTCTGTTGTTGGATGTAATAATGAACATAGCAGTTGTCATTTACTCGTGACATCTGAGCCACTGAGCCACTTTTTTATGCATCTTTGCAAACTGCCTTTCTTAATAATGTGCTAGTTAGCAAGTTTCGTGGCTAAACATGGTTAAAGTAAACATTACGGCTTGTCACCCCACGGAAGAGTGGGGCGAGGTGAGCAAAGCTCATTAGTATTTGAAGGCAAATGCAACGAAACAGCTTGCTTTAAAAAGGGCTGATTTTGACAAGGTAAAAAAGGGTGTTTTTTACACTACCACTGAGATATTTTAACCAAAGTATGTAATAGACTTCTCAGTAAGAGCCTAACGAATCATATCAACTTTTGGAAAATGGGCATCCGATGACCCCTTTAAGAAATTAAGTATGACAAGTTCTTTCTTTCGATTATTCATTTTCATTCTTTTCTTCTTTCTTTCGTTCTTTAGTATCTTGTCCTCTTCGTCTCTGTGCCTCTCTTCGTCTGCTCTTCTGTTGCTGAGGGATCATAGTTCTGTCATAATTAGGCCCTTTCTGTCTGATATTATTCTGAGGCCCATTAGGGGGACGGCAGGCACTTCTGCTCCCTCTCAGCTGAAACATTACAGCTCTTTAGCCTGTGTAAACACACTCCAAGATTGACTCTTCTCTCTGGTCAACACCCCTACTCGCGAAGATCTCAGAGTGGTACTGTAAGCACTGACCGCACTGGTGATTTAATCACCATCCCAGAAATGTTAAATGTGTTTACAAATATAGGTTTCTTAATGTATTCCAAAGTGTTGGGAAATGGTGTGTCACTGCCCTCTATTTTCACTCAAACTCTTTGTAGTGCACTACAGTGTCGCTTCACAACTCAGTGTCATCCTGTTTTGCTCCTTTCCGTAGTCGTTCTTCGTTACGACCACAAAAACACGTACCGTAGTAAATGCTCAGCCTCTCAGGATGTAAAGTCCTCTCACTTGTGAGTAGTGCTCAATGTTAAGGGCTACTTCAAAGGGATCGCTCAGCCAAAAATGACAGTTCTGATATTATTTATGCACCCTTATGTTGTTCCACAAGCAGTTTAATGTTTGTTCTTCGGTGGAACACAAAAGGAGAATTTTTAAAGAGTCTTCAGTCAGCTCCTTTCCATATAGTAACAATGGCTGACAAGTGGTTTCATGCAGTGCATCAATGCTTCCTTTATTGAACAGGAGATTTGCGAGCATCAGTGAACAGCGGAGAGTCATGTAGACAAATTTTATGGTGCATTTGTTGTGTTTTCTTTGTTTTCGCTAAACCTTGACAGTTGTGGTTTTGAAGAACTGCCCTCAAATCTCTCCTTTTGTGTTCTTCTTGGAAAAACAGCATATGGTTTTGGAGGATGAGTTAAATGATGACAGGATTTTCATTTTGGATGAAAAACTCCTTTAAGATGTTTGAGAGTGTCGGTCATTTTCTCCAGCACTTTAACAGTCTCTCTTGTTCTGGTGTTTGTTAGCATGTTGGGAGATGTTCCAATTTGTCCATTCATTTACTCCATGTTTCCGTTTGTGAACAAGCTTTTCTTTATTTTTTTCCTTTTCTGGAGAGAGATTTGAAAGAGACTTGTCAATATCTGGCAGGGAGGTTTTGCTGCAGAGCCATAACGTACAGTTTGCGAGTTAACTGCAACCTTTCCTGAGTGACTGCCAACCGGGAAAACAAAGCGTAAATGATTTAAATTACATTGTCGAGTGCTGTGATCGCATCTGAATCACAAGGTTTTTCACACATGTCCTTTTAGCCAGTTGATCATGTGTGAGAAAACACTGTGGAAATGGGTCAAAGTTTGTTTATTATTCTGAGGCTTGCAATGGATTGCCTCAGTACAAGAAATGATTGGCTTTTCTCTGAAACCCTTTTCTTTTCATTCAAGTGCCCATTCATTTCGAGACATGTACATAATCAGTCAACTACTTTGTCTTGGGACTAACTTTTCTCTGCTTGTCAATCAGAACTTGTCATTTGTCAATCAGAACACAAGAGATTGCGGTTACTGTGTCATTACACTTCTTTTGTAGCCTCTCCTCTTACTGTTTTGCTCTCCCTTTAATCTCAGTTTCCACTGAAGCTTTTTGTTTTATTTACCTTGAAAGTTGAGGTTAAGCTTTGCGCTGAGGCATCTGCTCCTGGATCATCGCAAAAGAGGCAGTTTCACTTAAGAAGGTTGCTGTATTGTAATAGTGGACGTTGGGCCAGTGCTGGGTGTCTAAATGGGTTTTATTGAAAAGGAAATCTGTCAGAGCCTGATAAAAGAGAATGGGCTCCTGGACATGAAGAATGGGTCAGAGGGTTCATTCTGAAAAGACTGCCTTTTCATCACTGCATGACTCATTCTTTGTGTGTCTGAGTGTGTGTGTGTGTGTGTGTGTGTGTGTGTGTGTGTGTGTGTGTGCATGCATAGTATTCAAATGCCCAATCATGTATATCCAAAATGTGTTTCCTTGTCCTTTTGGTGTTTATTAGAGATAACATTTACGATAATGCAACAATGTATGGTCCTGGAGCTGAAGACTGCAAAATAGAGACATTTTCTTGTGCGCACAAGTGATTTAGCATGAGAAGCATTGTGCGATTTTGTGTGTGTAAGTGAGTGTGTGTTCTGGCTCACTGAGGTATAGTGCCCTCTTACCTCACCGCTCAGGCATCCCTGTGCGGAGCAGAGCAGTGTGAACAGAAAGAGAGAAAGTCTCACAGTGAGGGTATTCATATACTCCTAGCATTGACAAAAGAGTCGGAGGGAGGGAGGGAAAGTGAGAGAGAAAGAGGCACAGGGGATCAAACTGAGATTGTGGAGGCTTAAACATCAAACATTCATATTACCGTTATGAATGACTAATCAGCAAAAATGGGTGTGAATTAAGCCCAGACTGGTTTTGTAGACTTGGTTTTAAAAGTGTAATTATCATCCAGCTATCCCAGGTCCCTACTTAGTATGCGTTGGGATGCATAGTACCTATATTGTTTACCCTCAAATGAGTTTGTCTGTTGTAATGTTACCTTCGAAATCATTGTTCTTCTGGCTCCATTTCCCCTTCTCATCTCTATTCTATCTCAGCCCCCACCCCTCCACCCCTGCATCCATCCAAACTGCCCAATCCTGCTCCTTTGGACACCAGTTAGCGCCCTGTCCTCCTCCCTCCCCTTTCCATCATGCAGAGCAGGATTCCTAGAGTTCCAGATGCGGCGTTGCGCCCTCACAGGCCCCTTAGCAGGGCCCTCTCCTTCATATCGGGTGGCCCGGTTCACCGTGTCCTCAGACAACCCGAGCTGAGCACAGGAAAGGGGCCACGATCTGGGGGAGGCCCACCTCAGCTTCAGCCCGGGTTCTATAGCTTTTTCTTCGAGCAGCCACAATATAGTTGTATAGTTTAGGGCCTCTGATGGTAACACGGCAATACAGAAAGATGTTGAGACAAGTTTTTGAGATTGTGAGATTGAGTTAGAGTGGCTACTTAGTTGACAAAGCATTCATTTAAAATTAATTAAATGCATTAATATCTATCTATCTATCTATCTATCTATCTATCTATCTATCTATCTATCTATCTATCTATCTATCTATCTATCTATCTATCTATCTATCTATCATCTATCATCTATCTATCTATCTATCTATCTATCATCTATCTATCTATCTATCTATCTATCTATCATCTATCTATCTATCTATCTATCTATCTATCTATCTATCTATCTATCTATCAGAGCTAGGTTTTGACACAGATTTTATGATTCGATTTGATTATGCTTCGCAAGCTTACGATTCAATTTGATTCTGATTTAGATTTGATTCAATATAGATTATTTTGGATATATATCAGGGGAAAAAATTCTCAGTTAATGCTGTAAAATCAACTCAGACTCATTGGAAAAATGTGCCTCTATTTGCATTTGTGCAGCACCGTAATTGCGCACCTTACTGCATGTTTCGCAACAGTTTCAAAGTAAAATGGCACATGTTCAATACGTGACCGTGGCACATTTTTATTATGTTGGTACAGGTACATATTGCTGCATTTTTACTACGCTGCTTTAGGTATATTGGGTAGTGTCGTCAAAGGTTAATGCGTTGGAAGTATTCTCTACACCAAACCCAACCCTAAACCTAACCGATAGTGTTAACAGTGCATGCAAAATGCAAAAGTGATATAAAATGCAGTTGTTGAGGCAGCTGTGCTATTTTAACTTTTTGAACTGTAGTTTCACAGGGTTCGTACCAGAGCTCTTTATCACTCAAGTGCAACGCAATATCGGGTGAGTTACAGGCAAACCTACTGAGTTATATAACTCATGCATAGTGTTTATTTTGTTTTGTTAAAAAAAAAGTTTATTTTGTGCTGAAACCGGTATTAAAGTGAAATGGAAATGATCAGTTCGCGTGTGCTTTACGCAAACCCGTGGCTCAGAACGCTCGCAAATATTAAGCTCTCTTTTAAGTATTGAGTTTGAATGGGCAAATTCACGCAAAAAATTTGTCAAAATGCCCGTCTTGGTAAGTATCCTAGCAGACATAGCCGGCTAAACGTTCAGTATCATTGCACTGGATCAGCGCATTCAAAGTGACCGCAATTTCTTAATATTAATCAATGAGCAACAACAAAGAAATCACTCGCTGCTCTTTATTGAATAGCTTTTGTAACGTTAATAAAGATTAAGCTTTTACTTTATATTGTAAATATGCAATGCTTTTTTACATTCGATTATTTTATTCAGTTTCTGTACCTAAAAACTAATGTTAGACCTACCTAAAAAAAACTAAAAATATGTTTATTTTATTTGTATCTTTACTCAGTTGTATTTCTTTGTGCTGTTGCTTGTAGTTAGATAGATGATTATTCTTTATTTTTATTTGACAGTACAGTTTTTTTCCCCCTAAACGTACCGAACCGTACCGAAACGGTGACTCTAACACCGTGATACAAACCGAACCGTGAGTAAGTTGAACCGTTGCACCCCTAGTATATTTTTAGCAATAGCCAAAAATACATTGTATGGGTCAAAATTCTCTCATTGGCAGTATTTTTCTTTTATGCCAAACATCATTAGGATATTAACTAAAGATCATGTTGCATGAAGATTTTTTGTAAAATTCCTACTGTAAATATATCAAAACTTAATTTTTGATTAGTAATATGCATTGCAAAGAACTTTATTTGGACAACTTTAAAGGTGATTTTCTCAATATTTAGATTTTTTTGCACCCTAGATTCCAGAGTTTCAAATAGTTGTCAAATAATTGTCCTATCCTAACCATACATCAATGGAAAAGCTTACTTACTCAGCTTTTTTAGCTTTTTTAAGAAATTGACCCTTATGACTGGTTTTGTGGCCCAGGGTCACATATTATATTTAAAGTATTTATATATTTAATATCTTTAATATAATTTATGCATATGAAGGTCTTTTTTGTATTCGTTATTAGAATTATATGGAAAATTATACATATTTACAGCGTTGAATTTTTGTTATATTTTTAAATGAATGACTTTTTCTTAGGTATTTAGAATATGATATTATAATTATTAATATTATTATATTGTTGTAATTTAAATTATTGTATTTTAAATATGTATGAACACATAGAAAACCATTTTGAACTCTGTATACTTTATATAAAATTTCAGTCACTGACATATTCCATTGGCAGAGCCGACAAAACACTGTGGAGTACCTGAGACAGAGAAAATGGGTGTGTTTGAAGAGAGTTTCAGAGAGTGAGAGAGCTTGATTGGTTAAAATCCATCCTGCTTCATCTATATATTACCAGACCAGCAGTCACATGGCCGGTTAGCTTCTGCTTGATTGGACGAGAGCACAAAATCCAATGTTAAACTAAATTAGGTGGCCTATGGGCTCAGCCGAACATGTTCGAGCCAAACAGCATGCGGCATAGCCGCAGGTAGATGTGTACACGGTACTTCACATGTGTGACTCAGCGGATCTAACCTAACAGACTCCAAAGTTCCCAATTAGAAAAGTGGTCCCATAGCCTCGTTTTTAGGAGTATGTGGGTCTGTGTCTATGTGAGATGGTGCTCAGTATTCAGACCACACTGCAGACAGTCTCAGCAGCATAATGGGAGGTTGACTGTTGGGGGTAGAGGAGAGGAGGGGAGGTGGTGAATGAGGGCTGAAGGAGGGGAGGGAAAAGGGGTAACGGACGTGGCGGTGCTCCAGAATCAATTGGCGGTGTAATGAGATGGCACGACGCCAGGTAACCATGGCGCTGCCCCCTCCGCTCTCCTCCGGAGTAAATTAAAGAGGAAAGGAGCATGGAGAGAAAGTGAGTTTGTTTCTGAGAATGACACAGAGAAAGAGAGCGAAGGATGAGACGGAGACGCAGACAAAAGATTTAGAAAGAGAGAGCCCAAAAAAGAGAGATGGGGCACTGATAAAGGGTAGTTACAATGTTAGAGAGAAGGTAAAGAGAAGGAAACGCTAAGCGCCGAGGGAAAACACAACTAGAGAGAGTAAGAACGCGAGCAAGCAACAGAGAGAGGCACTTACCTCAGACAATGAGCATTCCTGAACTCTTTTCTCTCCAAATCTGAGCTGAACTCAAGCCCCTGCTCTAAAGAGAGAGGGGAGAAGGGTGGCCAAAGTTTGAGGCCAGAGGGGCTTTTATATTATTATTAAAATTTACTGAGACATCTTTTTTACGGCCCCTGGAAAAGGAACTGGCATGAGATGAATTAGTAGATTGTGTCCCCTTGAGTCCCAGCAACCACCTACTCAGCTCTCTCTGACTGTCTCCAAGCCATTTTCTCTCTCTCTTTTTCTTTTTATTTCAATTCAAGCTTTGTTATTTATTGCCAAAGCACAGGTACAATCATAATAATCACTTATGTGTATAATTGTGCAATAATAATGTCAGTGGTATAGCAAAAGGATGAAAGAGCACTGAATAAAAGCTCTTACGGTCTCGCTGTTATAAAGACCGATTCAACAGTTTCAGAATTCAATGAAGTTGTAACCAAAAAGGTTTTCCTGCAGCTTTAGTGGTTTTGAAGATAAATGTCTGTTGAATAATGCACTCAGAGTCCCTCCTTAAGATGCATCCTTTTGAAATATTCACCACCGTATACAACCAACCCCTTCCCCACTTTGGCACACGCCATATATCCGAGCCCTCATGCCCCCCTCCCTTTTTTCACTGTCAGTGCTCTGCTGATTTTCTGGTTGGATGAGAGGCATCAGTCAGTTTGATTTCACTGAGACAGTATGCATTTCTTCATCAGCCCCTTTCTCCCTTTCTTTCTATCCTGCCGAGGGGCTGAGATGTGTTAATACTGTGTAGTTGGCTGCGTTGCTCCTCTGATTAGTGAGCGTGTGTGACGGTTACTGGAGATGAATTGAAATTAAAGCTTGATTAATATCGTAATTAGGTTCCCCCCCTCCCCACATTTCTTCCTGGTCCAACCTCACGCCTTCCTAAGAAGGTCCCTGGCTGTTTTCTTTCTTTGTCTCCATTTTTGTGTCTTTAGCCACCTGCCTGCTTCAGTCTAAAAGGGATTTAACTGTTTATGCCACTTTGAAAGATTTTATTAGTGCAGTTTGATTGTTGTTGTTGTTTTCATGCCGTGTGATTATATTGACCCACTGTTAGATATTGGGAAAATATTAGATTACTTATTGGATGTGAAGAAAAGTCTCTGGTGATCTAATGAGTTGTCTAAATAGGAAGCATTTTAAGATGTCATAGTCATATTACTCATGCCTTCTATTTTAGCTGATATTGTTTGAAGTGTTATGGCTGATTACTGATAAATGGTCAATATGATACATTTATACTGTACATACTTTCTGGTATCACAACATTAGTGTACAGTCGTGGCCAAAAGTTTTGAGAATGACACAAATATTAGTTTTCACAAAGTTTGCTGCTAAACTGCTTTTAGATCTTTGTTTCAGTTGTTTCTGTGATGTACTGAAATATAATTACAAGCACTTCATACGTTTCAAAGGCTTTTATCGACAATTACATGACATTTATGCAAAGAGTCAGTATTTGCAGTGTTGGCCCTTCTTTTTCAGGACCTCTGCAATTCGACTGGGCATGCTCTCAATCAACTTCTGGGCCAAATCCTGACTGATAGCAACCCATTCTTTCATAATCACTTCTTGGAGTTTGTCAGAATTAGTGGGTTTTTGTTTGTCCACCCGCCTCTTGAGGGTTGACCTCAAGTTTTAAGATCTGGGGAGTTTCCATTCCATGGATCCAAAATGTCAACGTTTTGGTCCCCGAGCCACTTAGTTATCACTTTTGCCTTATGGCACGGTGCTCCATCGTGCTGGAAAATGCATTGTTCTTCACCAAACTGTTGTTGGATTGTTGGAAGAAGTTGCTGTTGGAGGTAGGGATGCTCATTTCGGTTAATTTTCCTGACCGACAACCGCTGCTCGTTATCCGAACATTAACCGTTAACTGATAAAATTAGAATAATAAATTAGTTTAAAATCAAAATAGAATGCACAAGTATCTGTGATGATACATTAAAAATACAAGCAAATGTTTTATTTTAACGTGCAAACAGCAGCATACAGAGCAACAACAAAAACTGTATTGACATATACTCAAATTATCACGCATCAGCAGCGGTTCTGAGAACAGAGAAAATCTGAATGAAAAAAAAAGAATAATATAAATAGGCCTACACTAAATATGTATAAATTAAATAACTACCTAATTAAGATGACAAAACTCAAACACACTGAATCCTTTTATGCGCTTTGAAGAACTGTACCGGTCTTATTCTTCTCGTCGGACATAAAAATATATAGCAGGCCAGCCAATACCTCAGTGTGCCTAGTTTTTAACATGTCCACATTGTCACACCCTCTGCACGTTCCCTCAGCCCCAATCACCACGATCCTCCACCAACCAGCCAATCACCACCACAGCACACCCGTGAACCATCACCAGAATACTAATCACCGTCACCTGCACCGGCAATCACCACACCCTTTATATACCTACCTCTGCCACTCACTCATCGGCTGGTATCGAAGTTGCATGGATGCTTCTCTGTGGATCTTCTCCCCCTCCTGTTGTCTCTCCTGTGCTCCTCGTGGATTCTTCTGATGTTCTCCTGTGCTCCCCGTGGATTGCTCTGATGTTCTCCTGTGAAACACGTTAATCGTGTCAGAGGGAAGTGACTGTTGCTAACGCTATGATCCTTATGAACTTGAACTCACCTGTTGTGTTATGTTTGAAGATTTGACCACAGAGACATTATTCACCCGTTTGCACGTGTGTTGAACTGTGCACGTTTGTTAATAAATACCTTGAAAGATACTCACCTTCTCCCTTTGTGTGTGGTCGTGACAGGATACCAGCCCAAAAAAGTATTAACTCACCGCGTCACTCATGGAGGCGAGCGCCACTATCACCGAAGACACCCCTGACCCATTTTCGGATATGGTAAACGTCCTTCGTCAATCTCTACCTGCTGCTCCAACGACGATTTCCAACACGCCCCTCTCTCGCCCTATGAGTTATTCCGGAGACCCGGGTGGCTGCAATGGTTTCCTCCTGCAAAGTTCCCTCTATATCGAAGCCAACGCACACCAGTTTCCTAACGAAATTTCTAAGATATCTTTTATGATTTCCCTCCTCACTGGGCAGGCACTTCAATGGGCAGACGCACTCTGGAATTCACGGAGCGATGCGTTGATCTCCTATAATGCTTTCGCTGCCCACTTCAAGGACGTGTTTGGAGCTGCTCTCACTCCCCTTTCCGTGCACGACGAACTGATCACTCTGAATCAAGGTGCGTCCAATATCCATGAATACACCCTGCGCTTCCGCTCCCTAGCGGCCACCAGTGGTTGGAACCAAGTAGCTCTCCTAGCAGCCTACCGTAAGGGGCTTAAACCCCAGATCCGCAAGCATATGGTTATTTACGATGACAACGTACCGCTGGAAACCTTTATTAAGAAGGCAGTAGGCATTTCTCAACATCTCTCAGCGTGTCCTTCTACAAAGTCTGTACCCAGCTTCCCTCCACTCCGAACACCGTCACCCCAACGAGACGCGGAGGAGCCTATGATTACTGACTCCTATCGCCTGGATCCTGCGGAGAGGAAACGACGAATTAATAATCATCTGTGTCTATATTGTGGAGAAGCCTCTCACTTCATCAGTGCCTGTCCAGTCCGCCCGCCTCGTCCAATGGTGAGTACCGTATCTATTACTCCGGCCATGTCTCTCTTACCCCATATTACCGCTAAACTAATAGTAAACTCTCGTACTCTCCCCATCTATGTGCTCGTGGATTCCGGAGCGGCTGGCAATTTTGTTTCATCACACTTCATTGCTAAACATCGAATTCCCACCGTTCAAAATGAGGTCACATACCACATAACCACAATCCAAAACTCACCATTGGGCGATGGTAAGATATCTCGCCGGACCAGAAAAGTGACCCTCGTCTCCCAACACAACCACCGGGAACATCTGACCCTCCTAGTACTCCCGCGAGCCAACGTGGATGTCATCCTGGGCAGACCATGGCTCATTAAGCACCAACCCCGCATAGATTGGAGCACAGGAGAGGTCCTGGAGTGGGGCGCAACGTGTGAGGACCACGGCTACCATCCTTCCTCGTCAGATGCAAAGTCTCCATACCGTCCTATCCCTCTGCACGCCACCACCATAGAGAGCCCTGCCACTCAATCCGCCACCACCATTCCCCCCGTCTATCAGTCTTTCACCGATGTCTTCAGCAAGGAACGGGCCACACAACTACCACCGCACCGGCCCTGGGACTGTAGTATCGACCTGCTGCCAGGCGCCAAACTACCCCACGGGAAGATCTACCCCCTCTCACGTCCTGAGCAGGAAGCCATGGAGAATTACATCCAGGAGGCTCTCCAACAGGGGTTCATCAGACCTTCCACGTCCCCAGCAGCATCCAGTTTCTTCTTCGTCCCCAAGAAGGATGGTGGGCTCAGACCTTGCATTGACTACCGGGTGCTCAACGACGCCACGGTGAAATTCGCCTATCCACTTCCTCTAGTGCCAGCTGCCTTGGAGGAACTACGGGAAGCCCGCGTCTTCACCAAACTCGACCTCCGCAGTGCATACAACCTGATCCGTATCCGAGAAGGAGATGAGTGGAAGACCGCCTTCATCACCCCCACCGGTCACTATGAATATCAGGTGATGCCCTATGGCCTGGCTAACAGTCCTTCCGTATTTCAGAATTTCATGAACGAAATCTTCCGCGACTACCTCCATCGATTCGTAATCATCTACATTGACGATATCCTCATTTACTCACGTAACCTAAAAGAACATCAAGACCACGTCCGTCAGGTTCTCCAACGCCTCCGTGAGTACCAACTCTATCTAAAATTAGAAAAATGTGAATTCCATCAGCCCACCATCTCCTTTCTCGGATACGTGATCACTGCGGAGGGAGTTCACATGGAAGCCGGCAAGGTGGACGCAGTGGCCAAGTGGGCGGAGCCCAGGACGGTGAAGGAGCTTCAGCGTTTCTTAGGCTTCGCTAACTTCTACCGACGCTTTATAAAGAACTATAGCCTCCTATCGGCTCCACTCACTTCCCTCTTAAAGGGAGGTCGCCGGGTACTACAGTGGACTCCAGAGGCTCAGCAAGCCTTCGACCGTCTAAAGCTAATGTTCACCACCGCTCCCATCCTCAAGCACCCCGACCCTTCAAGGCCCTTCGTGGTGGAGGTAGATGCGGCGGACGTGGGCGTAGGAGCCGTGCTGTCCCAGTGGTCTGATGAACCCCGATCCCTCCATCCGTGTGCGTACTATTCCAAAAAACTCACCCCAGCTGAGCAGAATTATGGAATTGGAGACCGCGAACTGCTGGCCATAAAGCTCGCCCTCGAAGAGTGGCGGCACTGGTTGGAAGGAGCCCAGTTCCCCTTCACCGTAATAACCGACCACAAGAACCTCCAGTACATTCAGAACGCCAAGAGACTAAATGCCCGCCAAGCTCGCTGGTCATTATTCTTTGCCCGATTCAATTTCCACATTACTTACCAACCCGGCCACAAAAACACCAAAGCAGACGCCCTATCACGTATGCACTCACCTGAACCTACCTCTGACGATCCTGATCCAATTCTACCCCCATCTGTCTTTCTCGCACCCATACTATGGCAGCTGGATGAAGATATACGGGCCGCCACCTTCGAGGAACCTGCACCACCGGAGCTTCCCCCGGGTCGTGTCTATGTCCCAAGCCGTCTCAGACCCCTTCTGCTGGATAGTACGCACACGTCCCCCGGCTCAGGACATCCTGGCAGCAGGCGAACCCTCTCGCTCCTCCAGCAGAAATATTGGTGGCCCAACATGAGCAGGGAAGTGGAACGGTACGTCCAAGGATGTTCGGTCTGCGCCGTCAACACAACCCCACGCCGCTTACCCGAAGGTAAATTACAACCGTTACCTATTCCCCGCCGACCCTGGACACACTTGGGCATTGACTTCGCCACAGACCTGCCCCCCTCTCAGGGTTACACCACAATTTTAGTGGTAGTCGATCGATTCTCGAAAGCTTGCAAATTAATACCTCTCAAAGGTCTCCCCACAGCACTAGAAACCGCAGAGGCACTATTCCACAATGTATTCCGGAACTTCGGACTCCCAGAAGACATCGTGTCCGATCGGGGACCCCAATTCATTTCCAGGGTCTGGCGGGCCTTCTTCCAACTTCTGGGTACCACAGTCAGCCTGTCATCCGGATATCACCCTCAAACGAACGGGCAGACCGAACGGAAAATACAGGAAATCTCCCGCTACCTTCGGACGTACTGTTCCCAACATCAAAACACCTGGAGCCAGTATCTACCGTGGGCTGAGTATGCGCAAAATTCCCTCCGTCAAACCTCTACTGGTCTAACCCCATTCCAATGCATTCTAGGTTATCAACCAGCTCTGTTTCCATGGACTGGAGAGTCCTCCGAGGTGCCCGCGGTAGATCACTGGTTCCGAGAGAGCGAGAGGGTGTGGGACTCAGCGCACGTCCATCTCCAGCGGGCAGTACGGAGGCATACGGAACATGCCAACCGCCGTAGGTTACCCAACCCAGTTTACCTCCCCGGGGACCAGGTATGGTTGTCCACTCGAGACATACGCCTCCGGCTGCCCAGTAGGAAGCTGAGTCCCCGCTACATAGGGCCCTTCACCGTGCACTCACAGATCAACCCTGTCACCTACCGTCTAAACCTACCTCCACATTACAGAATCGCCCCCTCGTTTCACGTTTCCCTACTCAAGCGCCACACTGAACCCCTGTTCCCTTCCTCCACAGAGTCGGAGTCACCTCCTCCTCCCGACCCGCCAGAGATCCTTGGAGATAACATCTACCAAGTCCAAGAAATCCTAGACTCCCGGCGGCGGAACGGCCAGCTCCAGTACCTAGTGGACTGGGAGGGGTTCGGACCCGAGGAGAGATCGTGGATACCCCGTGACGACATCCTGGACCCGACTCTCCTCGAGGAATTCCACCGCCAACATCCCGAACGCCCAGCTCCCAGAGGTCGTGGTCGTCCCCGTCGCCGTTCTTGGGTGCCAGGAGTCACCCGTGGAGGAGGGGGTGATGTCACACCCTCTGCACGTTCCCTCAGCCCCAATCACCACGATCCTCCACCAACCAGCCAATCACCACCACAGCACACCCGTGAACCATCACCAGAATACTAATCACCGTCACCTGCACCGGCAATCACCACACCCTTTATATACCTACCTCTGCCACTCACTCATCGGCTGGTATCGAAGTTGCATGGATGCTTCTCTGTGGATCTTCTCCCCCTCCTGTTGTCTCTCCTGTGCTCCTCGTGGATTCTTCTGATGTTCTCCTGTGCTCCCCGTGGATTGCTCTGATGTTCTCCTGTGAAACACGTTAATCGTGTCAGAGGGAAGTGACTGTTGCTAACGCTATGATCCTTATGAACTTGAACTCACCTGTTGTGTTATGTTTGAAGATTTGACCACAGAGACATTATTCACCCGTTTGCACGTGTGTTGAACTGTGCACGTTTGTTAATAAATACCTTGAAAGATACTCACCTTCTCCCTTTGTGTGTGGTCGTGACACACATGCTGTACGGATAGGCAGGACCGCTGCCTGTTAACTCTTAGATCCGCGAAAAAAACACCATCACAAAAACCCTTTCAATTTGCGGTTCGGGACTTCCATCCACTGTCATATGCGTGTGGAGAAGCGTGTGTTTTACAGCGTTCAGCAATAGCCAATCACAGACATGTATGTTGATTTGATTATCACTGTGGCCAATCAGAGGAGGCTATGTTACAATCCACTCACCAACCAAAGTGCCGGTTTCAGTTTTGCTGATTTCTAGACTTTCGCGAACTCTCTTATTAAAACAAAGAAAGTATTGGCATTATATAAATAAGAGATTAATTGTGCAGTGTAAAGGTTATTTTATTTTACTTTTTAATAACTTTATGAGATTGCGATGAACTACTCTAGGATGAGTGATAGCTTTCCAGTGATTGTAACGGGAGCGCCTATTGCGCACTTTCTAGACTATATTTCATTCAGAATTTGAATACATTTACTCACGGATTCACTCTCTAATAACCCAGTAACGCCACTTGCCATTGAGTTGCATATACTACATCTGGTTACTAAGTAAAGGTGAAGCGAAATATGTCTGTACAGCCACACTGCACGTGTCGACACACGCGCGTGAGTAAACAGATAACTTACAAATAGCATTATTTCTTTCACCATGCAGCAAACGTAAAAAAAAAGAATAGAAAAAAACCCTTTTAAACCGTTTAACTGATAGTAATAATCAGTTAAAATTCTTACTGTCGGTTAATGGTTAAACGGTCAATATGAGCATCCCTAGTTGGAGGGTGTTTTGGTACCATTCTTTATTCATGGATGTGTTTTTGGGCAAAATTGTGAGTGAGCTCACTCCCTTGGATGAGAAGCAACCCCACACATGAATGGTCTCAGGATGCTTTACTGTTGGCATGACACAGGACTGATGGTAGCGCTCACCTTTTCTTCTCCGGACAAGCCTTTTTCCAGATGCCCCAAACAATCGGAAAGAGGCTTCATCGGAGAATATGACTTTGCCCCAGTCCTCAGCAGAGCATTCGCCATACTTTTTGCAGAAGATCAATCTGTCCCAGATGTTTTTTTTTGGAGAGAAGTGGTCTTTGCTGCCCTTCTTGACACCAGGCCATCTTCCAAAAGTCTTGGCCTCACTGTGTGTGCAGATGCGCTCACACCTGCCTGCTGCCAATCCTGAGCAAGCTCTGCACTGGTGGCACTCCGATCCCGCAGCTGAATCCTCTTTAGGAGACGATCCTGGCGCTTACTGGACTTTCTTGGATGCCCTGAAGCCTTCTTAACAATGCAGTGGAAAGTTTTTTTCGGGATTAAGTTAATTTTCATGGCAAAGAAGGACTATGCAATTCATCTGATCACTCTTCATAACATTCTGGAGTATATGCAAATTGCTATTATAAAAACTTAAGCAGCAACTTTTCCAATTTCCAGTATTTATGTAATTCTCAAAACTTTTGGCCACAACTGTACAGTAAAAAAGATAAATAAATCTTCATTTTAAAAGCAACTAGAGTATACCTTTTGAATTAGTAAAAATAATACTTAAGAGACCTCTGAGATGCTGGTTAAAGGATTAGTTCACTCCAGAATTTAATTTTCCTGATAATTTACTCACCCCTTGTGCCATCCAAGATGTTCATGTCGTTCTTTCTTCAGTTGAAAAGAAAATTATTAGAAAACATACCAGGATTTTTCTCCATATGATGGACTTCAATGGGAATCAACGGGTTGAAGGTCCAAATTGCAGTTTTAATGCAGCTTCACTTGTTTAGTGCAGAAAAATAGCAGTTTATTGCCGCAAACAGAAAACTGCGTCTTTCCCTTAACACTACTTCACTTAAAACAGCTAACCTATGAAGTAAACCTTGTAACATATATAATTAAGGTGAATCAATGCACATTTCCCGCAAGTCCTGTGTAAACTATGGCACGCAGCGTTTTTATTTATTTATTTATTTATAATATCGTGAGATGACGGAGCGCCTGAGAACAACGCAGTCTGAAGCAGCTGCTGTTAAGCGAACTTACTCATCTCAGTCGGCACAATCTTGGTGATGTCAGTGCCCTAAACAATATTATGATGTAGTTTTTCACATTCAGAGATGAAGGATTGGATTATGAAGTTACTAATAAAGAAGAGAACTCCGATGACAGTCTTATATGGAAAGGTGCACTAACAGTTTGCTGCGCTCGCTTTTCTAAATGTGAACTACAAGGTAGGCTAAACTATTCGTTCCATCTAAACATACAATTGCTAATCAAAAGTTCAGATACTATGCCTATGATAAACAGCTGAAAAAAGACGTTAGTCTGTGTAATGATGCAGTATAGCGCTCCTTAACAGACAGCTCTCCTTAAACCCATGACTCGTTTTTTCTCAAAATTCAATTTCTGAAAATCATTGCTATCAGCCAAATTAAAATAGCCATAACTTTGGTTACGTTCAAGCTATGGACAAAATAAACAGTTTTGGAAAGGGCTTGAACCCAACCTTTATATGGTATCAAAACGTAAAAAAGGTTAAATTTCACCATGTGTTGGGTTTTCCTAGATTGCATCACACACACACACACACACACACATGTTGGGTGTTGGGTTTACATGTTTTATGGGGACATTCCATAGGCGTAATGGTTTTTATACTGTACAAACTGTACTTTCTATCGCCCTACACCTACCCTACACCTAAACCTAGCCCTCACAGGAGATTGTGCACACTTTTACTTCATCAAAAAAACTCATTGTGCATGATTTATAAGCCTGTTTCCTCATGGGGACCTGAGAAATGTCCCCACAAGGTCAAAATCTACTGGTATTCCTATCCTTGTGGGGACATTTGGTCCCCACAACGTGATGAATACCAGGTACACACATACACACACACACATACAGATCTGGCCATTAAAAATGCGTCTTTTTTCACGCGGCAGCCTGCAATTCAGCACGCGTCGCCACGCGGCGGCCTGCAGGGGCTTTTTTAGGTTTTTTTAAAACGTTGTTGCGCTTCATATAATATCCACCAGGTGGCGCAAGGAACAACATTCTGTGGCCAAGCCCTGCACAAAGAGGGCTATTTGGACAGTATTTATGTCTGTTGTTTCAATATCTGGCGCCATAATCGGTAATTCATTCTGTATGTAACGGCAAAGTATTTATAATTTCGTTTCCTTTTTATTAAGTTAATTTAGAAAAAAAAATTGGAGCATTTTTGTTCGTTAAACGTAAGCTTTTTGTTTCTTAAAGACCAAGCGGCAGACAGTGAGTTGACCTACTCTTTCAATTTGCCTTCTCAAATCACGAATTGGCTAAACTAAAATCCATAGATGTAAAATAAAAGAAATAAATAATAATAGATATAAATATGCGCTATTAGGTGCATATCCAATCGTTTGTGCGGAGAGAGCAAAACACATTTTTAGGACATGAAGGCTCAAGCTCGATCAGTTACATTTTTTTTTCAGTGGAAAATATTTAACCGTTATTTTTTTGTCAGACATGATAAATAAATATGTAGAAAGACTTAAATTACTACTTAACGAAAAAAACAAATAGAAAACAAAAACTGTTTTTATTATGTAGCTAGTCCATAGAGATGCATTTCTCTCTAAAGGCGCGCGTCCAACGAGGATATGAGGACTGTTAACTGCATCATCACTGACTCAGAAAACAGTAGTTTCTAAATAAATAATTAAAATATCTCCTTACTATTAGACAGTCATGGTATTTACTTTTGCCAGTGTTTTGTGGTAAGCTTTAAACAAGGAACCCTTCCAAGCTGTGCTGAACGTGCGCTCAATGCTGCTAACAGGACCGTCATGGTAGCCTGGTCTCGTGGTTCCTCCAGCGCTGCAATTTTTTTTTAAATCACCACTGAATGTCTAAAATATAATTTTAGCCCGCATTTGATCTTTGACGGACTAAAATGCAGGGCTGTAATACGTCTTAAAAGTGGAACATGGAAATATAATGGATGTACTGCGAAAAAAGTTTTATACTCGACATTGTTTCCAAATGGTTAAATGTGAGATTCTGGAAATGAGAATTAAATTTAGCGTGTCGGGTCGGGAAGAAAATTATTCTAAGTGGGTATATATAGGCTATATATTCTAAGGGTATATATATAGTTAGTATCATAGGCGGAGCGTGTGTAAGGCTGGGGAAGGCTTGACCTGGGGCCAAAAAATGCCACTAAATTGGACATATTCCCCTGCCCAAACAAAATCAATATATTACGTCTGTTGACAATAAAATGAAAATGAATAGAAAATGTAAATTGCGGCATTACATTAAGATCAGATAATCTGCACCGTAATTCTTTTTAGGCGTTTTTACAGTGTTATAACGAACCACACACGATTCTGTTGGGTTAGGAATGCAATGTCTATCAGAAGCGTTCAAATGAGTCTTGTCAGTTTTGTTGAGTGCGCGCAACTCTTGATTTTTAAAAAAACCATAAACAACAAAGCTCAGACGCACCTAAAATGTAGCTATAAGTAAGAGATTCGTTACACAGGGAATACAACGAAATCATGGTTTACATTTAAGATACAAGTTCATTTAAGATATAAGATAACATGTATATTGAAAAGTTCTTTAAAAGCATCTGGATGCAAAAATAGTATTTTTTAAAGGTGTTTTTAAAGCATTTGCTTTATGGATTAAAATACTAATAGGCTAATAAATAATTTGCATATCGGACAAAATTGCGTTGCAGCAAATCCTCTAAATTTTAAGATATATAGAACAGAGAAACATAAAATCTGAAAATATAAGCAGCTACAATTATTAAAGTTTTACATATACTCTATGCCAGTATAATTTGTAATTATAATTATTTTATAGTATATTCTATAACATTATAATTTTAATAGAATTATAAAATAAATATAATCAGCCCTGTTTTAGGCTTTTCCTTACTTTTATATTTTAGACATTCATCAATAATGGAGATAAATAGAAAAATTTCTCGCCATTTCTAAATTGGACGTGCCTTTATATAGAAATATCTTTAAATCTTTAGGCCTACAGATTACATAATGAACGTTTCTATTTTCGATTTGAATTATTTCGTTTTAAAGTGGTAATTTAAAGCTTTTGTTCATTGTGAAGCGATGTTCAAGAACAGACGGCAGAAAGCGCATCTTCTGTTTTCCTTTATTTTATAAACGCATGAGTTGTTTATAGGCTATTGTGAGTGCACTAAAATAAAAATGGACCCGTTACAGGTCAGAATGATGTATTACTCCTATACCTTTATAAGCAAAAATGAAGAAATTATTTATTTATTTTCACACAAAAAAAGTGATTGCACTGGTGCCTCCATTTTTTTCACAACCTTTCAAACATCTAACCTCACAATTGTTAATGAGGGTCGTTCGTGTCACTTTTAAACTTGCCATTTCACCTTTCACCTTCCCCCCAACCTATGAATAAAGGTGAGAAGAGCTGGCTTGGCTCCGGGGGGGGGGTGAAGTGCTAGGGGTGTCTCATTTCTCGTTAGGTTGGAAGGGTAGGGGGAAGGGGAAGGGCCAGATAGGCCTCCAAACAAAGAATTTTCGGGACCTCATTTCAAACGAAGGGCTAAGAGAAATTTCCATTTTCCAACATGCCTGCTCACTCGAGCAAGCAGACTTATAAATATAGGTAATTTTTGCCATTAATAAGGATATTTATGACAATTTTTCATTATATGTATATTACCTTTAATCTTGTGTTTGTGTTTATGGTGTTGTTCTGTAAATAAACGTTTGCAAAAAATCGCTAAAGTTTGCTAGCAGATAGCACTGTTTGCACTGATTGATATTACAAAATATATTTTTATGTCATATACACTTGACTGCAAGTTAGAAACATGGAAGGCCATGTGGCGAGGGAATTTCCCACACCCCAGTCATTTAAATCAGTACATAATAATGAAAAAAAAAAAAAAATACCTTACAATTAAAAAGAAGCAGATTTTTACCATCTGAAATTTCTTAAACCAGTGAACCCCTGTAAACATTTCAGTCCAAGGATCCAGTAAACCAATGCGCTCAAATTGAAAGTTCAAAAGGAAATTCAATGGAGTAGAATTTAACACTTTCTCAGAGTTAGATTTTAACACTTTCTGGAGTTAAAATATTAATCATTTGGAGAGTAATTTTAACTCTAAAATTTAGTTAATTATAATTTAAACTCTTTAACCAGTGTTAAAAACACTTCTTAGGGTAAACACAATATGTTTTATGTGGAAATGACTACACTGAAAGCCATACTCTCAACTAGCTGCTTTTATTTCAGGAAATACATAGATTGGATTTTGAAATTCCATGCATGTAAACACTTTGAAATTAACTGCTGTCATAAAATACTGTAAAATCTAACAGCAAAACATTTACATTTAATACATGTCTGCAGTGCCAACAAGAAATGTTTAGTAAAATTGTATACAGCATAGTCAAAAACACATCATTGCATTATATAAAATCAAACCTGAATAATTATAAAATAGTGCAGTAGTATTGTGTAACCAGAGGTAGATATACATCAGATGAAGTAACAAGAAACAACTCCACAGTGATACCAGGATACATTCCATGAATTAGTTTGAGGCGCCTGAATAAAAACAAAACTGAAAGCTGAAGGATGGAGCACAGAGGACAGAACTTAACATTTTGCTTAAATAAGAATACTGCTTGTTCAACTGCCTTGCTCTCAGTTCTTTGACTTCAGTTCTACCTATATCATTATTATATACATTTGTCTTTAAAAAAAAATATGTACAGGCTGGACAGAGCATCATGATACTTTACTTTACTTGAACAGCTCTTCAACAATACCCAAGGTTTCACATGACTGACAAGGCGAAACTTCTCAGTCCAAGACGATGTAAAAGGTGGAAACCTGTGCTTTTGATGTCCCTGAGGAAAGATGATATGGCTGAGGGTTTTCTTTAGTGGCCAGATGATGGTCATCAATACTTTGGCATGACCGAAACACAAGATAAACATCCCTTTATAAACAATAGGCATTAAAGGAAGAGTCCACTTCCAGAACAAAAAAATACAGATAATTTACTCACCCGCTTGTCATCCAAGAGGTTCATGTCTTTCTTTTCTTTCTTCAGTCACAAAGAAATTGTTTTTTTTTTAAGAAAAGATAATCGTTCAGACAAATGTAAAAATATATATTTTTTTCAATAACATTTTGAAGTATTATTTAATACTTACCAGTCCTTTGACATCCAAAAAGCAAGAAAACATGTAGTACATCAGCTGAGCCCTGGTCATCTTTTTTCAGTGTTGTTTTATCTCACAGTGTTGTTTTATTACCTCGTCTCGTCGGCATGACATTATGGAAGCTTAACAGAATGTTTCTTGAGCGAGTCGCAACTTAAATTTGACAGCAAAACACTCGTTTACAAAAAAATAAGGTGAACAGAAAGACGTAAGCTAATATTAGCTTGTTCACATCGAAAAAAAGTCCGCTCAAAACAGCCATGTTTTGCATCGGAGATTCATTCAACACAAAGTTCGCCGCGGTTATTGGCGTCAGTACACTAACGTAACAGCTATAATCAGCTGTCTGTCAGAAGATAAAGAACATTTTGGAGTTAGTTTTTTACCTACCTCATGACGAAGTAGACAACTTCATCAGTCGATCGTGTGGCAGAACCAGGCTCGTGTCATGGCGCGCTCCTGATGTAACGTTATTGTTAAAACGTGCCCCTGAACACCAATGAATGAACT
>NC_133365.1:34748621-34853193 GCF_049309525.1 Garra rufa | reverse complement strand
AAACAATCAATGCCAATAAAAAACCAAAATGATTTCCATGTTGGATTCTAAGTGGACTGCAAAAAAAATTCCAAAATATCGGCATTGCAAATATGGAAATTGGAAAATAATAATAATAAAGGAATGAATACAAACAATTGTACTCATTGTAAAGTTGTATTGCTGAGAGTTGAGAACATTAATTATAAAGTACTAAGTAGAAACTATTTTGCTTAGTCCTCCTTTACATTCAGCCAGTTGCTGAGACAGACCAGTTTGTTGACATTATCAGGGGATAATGTGGCCCTTTTCTTTTGAATGATGTGACCTTAGAGTGAGAACAGTCTCTCACAAGGCACCGTTGTAGCAGGGGTTGACAGATACTTGCATGCTATTGGTGCCAGCCTGGCATGTGTTGCTTCTCTCTTTCTCCAGCACTGTAGTGGACAACCCTCCATGTGCATTTTGGGCTCTGCTTTGTAGCGGTTAAGACACTGTTCTATGGACTCTTCCTCTTCATCTGACTCTGAATCAGAAGAAACCAGCAAGACGGAGGTCCTTCTCTTCTTTGGTGGCTGTTGGTCTGTTGTCTCTTTAGACTCTTGTTTTCCAGGACTCTCTGCCATTAACAGCTTGCTTAGTGAAGCCCACACCTCATTCCTTTCATCTTTGGGAAGACACTTTAGGTCTTTAAACCTTGGATCAATTGCAGTAGCGATCTTCAGCCATGTGAGATTAGTGCTGTCCTTCCTTTTAGATAGGTCTGAGGTAAAATCATTTTTGAATTTAACTACATAGGCTGGATCATCCTCTGTGGACTCCATAATTTTGAACAAGTGGCACAAGGCTGGCAATACCACTGAGCAGGAGATGTACTGCTCTCCTCCCAGCAGTTCAGTTACATATCTGCAATGGAAAGCACAAGATATTGGTGATGTTGATGATGTTGGGTTTACATGTTTTATGGGGACATTCCATAGGCGTAATGGTTTTTATACTGTACAAACCGTACTTTCTATCGCCCTACACCTACCCTACACCTAAACCTAGCCCTCACAGGAGATTGTGCACACTTTTACTTCCTCAAAAAAACTCATTGTGCATGATTTATAAGCCTGTTTCCTCATGGGGACCTGAGAAATGTCCCCACAAGGTCAAAATCTACTGGTATTCCTATCCTTGTGGGGACATTTGGTCCCCACAACGTGATGAATACCAGGTACACACACACACACACACACACACACACACACACACACACACACACACACACACACACACACACACACACACACACTATTGTATTTTATTTACATTACATTGTTCAACACCATATTTATTTCTTCTTCACCTTTTTAATATTGTTTTACACTAATCTTAACTTATTTTTATTTTATGCAGCATGCCTTGACAGCGGACACACACACACAGATTGGGGGATAGTGAAAACAGACAAGAGACGGAGAAAATAATATTAACCTACCTGCAAGGTTCAAGTAGTTCCTCCAGCTTTTGCAGTTTAGAGAGCTCCTGTGCAGTCAACATGGCAACATTGCTCTTTTGCTGAGCCAGGGTAGTGGTCAGTGGAGATTTGTTTCGCTGAATTCGCTTGATCATTTCTAGGGTAGAATTCCATCTTGTTGTAACGTCCTGAACAAGAGATTCTTGTTTCTGTCCACATGCAACTTGCTGTTCCATTAGTTCGTGAGCGTTGGATGGACTATGTTTAAAGTGCCCAACAATCTTGCGACATTTTGCTAGGACACTTTCAAATCCACTGCCGTGAATGGAAACCGTCACAGTTCGTTGCAAAATGTGGGCCGTGCAGGGCAGGTGTTCAAATGGAAGCAGTCTCGCGGCAGCAACCATATTACGAGCACTGTCAGTGCCAAGTGTGCTTAACTTGTCCTCGATTTCCCATTCTCTTGCCACATCGAGAAAATGATCCGCACATGCCTCAGCGTACTGTCGTTCCTCAGTTTTAGACACCGTTAGTGCGAATGAATGCAATTTCATTCTTTATCAACGAAGTGCGCTGTGATGCCTAAGTAGTTGTCATTGCTCACAGAAGTCCAGTGGTCCCCTGTGAGCGCGATGTGTGTCGCTTGCTGTAACGTGTTCATCCTCCGTGCCTTCTCTTCGTCATACAAAGTGTATTTTTGACATGATGGTTCCTCTTGACGGCATATTGTATGAGGTGTCTCCCGACGCAGTTCTAATTACGTCCCGCAGTCCATCGTCATCTACTACGTTAATGGGTCGGCAGTTTTTAGCTATCCAAATAACCAAAGCATTCATTACCTTATCACTTACAGATCTCGTCATTTTACCACGAACGCACTCCTGCAAATTACATTGGCGAGGCCCTGTAGAGATTGTTTCGGTGGGGTGTTTTGCTTTTAAGTGATATGTCAAAGACGAATTACTTCTGTGGTAATTAAATTCGGCTTTGCAAAATGCACAGATTACTTTTGTTTTATCCACAGAACCATCCGGCAGAGTTTTATACTGAAACTTTGCGTCTAAAAGTCCTTCCTTGGTCTTATCCATACTTCTTTGCACGTTGAACACACGTCGGCCACAACAGGAAATAAAAAAAACTGCAACCGCGTTAATTGCGTTAAATTTTTTTTAACGCGTTAAATAAATCAAATTAATCGCATGCGTTAACGCGCTAATTTTGACAGCACTAATAATATATATATATATATATATATATATATATATATATATATTGCACAACAAGTGCAATTGTTCACTGTTAAAAATAAATGTTCTTTATTGGCATTTCATGGCTTCATGAAGAACATCCATAGAAACTTTTTGCTTAACAAAAGGTCCTTTATAGTGAAAAAAAAAAGATTCTATAGATTTTCAAAGTTCAAAGAATTTTTTTTTTTTTAAGAATTGTTCACTGAAAGGTTGTTGGAGGATTTTTTTTCTTTTATGGCATAAAGGTGAAAACCACCTTTTAGGATCTTTATTTTTAAGAGTATTAAGGCTGCCCTCAACTAAAGATTTTTCTGGTCGACTAGTAGTCATTCATTTTAGCATTAGTCAGCTATTAGTCACACGTTTAATTAATAAACCATATAAATCATAATAATGAGCCTTTAATTGCCTACATAGCCTAATAAGCGCTCAAGCGCATGCAAAAAAAAGCCACAGCACACCGGCAGATATAATTATGAATGTGTCAGGGGAAAAACAGCAAGGAGACTGCAATAACGTTTTAATAATTTATTGATAAACTAGCGCTTTCTTTGTTTTCGCCTGAAGAGATGAAGTTGGCGACACTGACTCGTCATCTCCGCAGTAGTGATGCGCCTGTATGAATGTTTCATACGGATTACAAAATCTGAGAATATTTGTGTTCTATTTGAATTGGTTCAATTAAAAAGTAGACATTTCACTCTCTATAGATACATTTTTCATGTCTGTAAGGCAAGTATACACAGAGTTTTGAAGTTTCACACTGAAGTTCATAGAGACCGAGACGCAAAAAGCGCATCCTGTTTGCTTTAATTATTTTACAAAAGTGCAACGTTTTATTGTTATTCTGAGTGCACACAAATAAACATAGAGTCTTTACAGATACAAAAGATGTACTACTTTTATCTGTATGACTGAAAATGACAGAGTATTTTAAGAGCAAGTGACCGCACCAGAGCCTCTATCTGTCATGAAGTAAGCATGCTACTATTCAGCTTCCAAATTCTCCGCAGACGCTTCAAAAGCACACATTTTACTTTACAGCCATGTAAAGTTGCTACTACATACATCTTTCAGATGAAAATCAATGAATGATAGGTGAGCATTTGGATGTCCTGCCCAATGTACTGTGGATTTTTTTTTTCTGCAACTAAGCTACTAATATAAAGGTTTGGTCGAATAACAGTTACTCGATTATAATAATAATAATAATAATAATATAATATTTCGATTGTTATACATTTAGGTGGCAGCCCTAAAGAGTATACAAGATTTTGTACCCCTGTTTTATTCATCATTGTAAACACAAAAATTAAAGAACCTTTCAGTAGTTGACCCAACTTGGAAAGCGTTATGCACATAAGCATAACAGTTTAAATATAGCTGTTAAATATAAACGTTAGCCTTCACAAAGGGATGACAGAACTAAGGCATCTTGCATACCCCTGTCAAAAGATCTTGTTGCACCTCTGTCTCACACTACAAGAAACATTAAACAACCGTAGTGGCAACAAACAAGCACAGTGAAAAGTGATATGGCAAGCGTTGTGAATGTGTTTAATCTGTAGCTATATATACTATACCTATCTGTCTGTCAAAGCTTGTGCTTTTCCGGGCTGGGTGCATTCACCTGCCGCTCTGCATATGCTTCTGAAGAATCCCAATGTTAGAAACGAGCGGCTGAAGTTTATTTTTAACAAGGTCCATTTCAGACTGATCTTTTTTTTTAGCAGATTGTGCAGGGCATTTGAGCTGAAAATGGCCATAAATCTACATTATGACAGTTTTTGTTCATTTAGTTTCATAATGCTTATACTTTTCTCTCTCTGCATCCGTCTCTTCTCGCTCTTTGTTCCCCTCTGTTGGAACCAGCAGCGACGGACACTACCCCCTATCCTAATGCCCTCTTTGTTCACCCTTATGTTGGAGGCCCGCTCTTAAAGCTTGGCATAGGCTAAGGCAGGCGAGAGGGTTGAAGGGGGAGAGGAGAAGAGCGGGCACAGGGCAAACAAGGGGCAGACAAGGGGGCTTGGCAGACACCTGAAAGTCAAATCTGCTCATTTAGATTCAAGAGGAGCAGGATGTGGAAGAGACTTAAAAAGCCTCTTTGTACCCCCCTCGTCCCCCTTATAAGCTCCTACAGACAATTTCATTATGTTGCAGTTGTTTGCGAGCAGATGTCAACCTAATTTATTGACATTTAACCCAGAATAATTAAAATATTTATTAGCATTCGTTAATTTAATATTAACTATGTGTTATTATTATTATATTATATACACTGCTGTTCAAAAGTTTGGGGTTGGTATGACTTTTCTGTTTTTGAAAGAAAATTCTATGCTGACCATTTTTTTTTATTTAAAAATTGTTGTTTTCTATTTTATATATTATACATATATTATATATTATTTATACATAATATATACTGTATATACAGTCAAGCCTGAAATTATTCATACCCCTGGCAAATTCTGACTTAAAGTTTTTTTGATTAGAAATGACAAAGACGTCTCCCAGAAGATAATAAGACGATGTACAAGAGGCATCATTGTGGAAAAAATTATAACTCATCTTTTATTTACATTTGAACAAAAAGTGGCCAATGTCCAAAATTATTCATACCCTTCTCAATAATCAATAGAAAAGCCTTTATTGGCTATTACAGCAATCAAACGCTTCCTATAATTGCTGACCAGCTTTTTGCATGTCTCCATTGGTATTTTTGCCCATTCATCTTTAGCGATGAGCTCCAACTCTTTCAGGTTAGAGGGTCTCCTTGCCATCACCCTGATCTTTAGCTCCCTCCACAGATTCTCAATTGGACTTAAGTCAGGACTCTGGCTGGGCCACTGCAAAACATTAATGTTTTTTTCTGCTAACCATTTTTTCACCACCTTTGCTGTGTGTTTTGGGTCACTGTTGTGCTGAAATGTCCACTGGTGCCCAAGGCCAAGTTTCTCTGCAGACTGCCTGATGTTGTTGTTGAGAATTTTGGTGAATTGCTCCTTTTTCATGGTGCCGTTTACTGTGATTAGGTTCCCTGGTCCACCGGCTGAAAAACACCCCCAAAACATTAGTTTCTCACCACCATGTTTGACAGTGGGGATGGTGTTCTTAGGGTTGAAGGCTTCTCCTTTTTTATGCCAAATGAAGGCTACAATATTGTGACCAAACAATTAAATTTTTGTTTCATCTGACCATAAAACAGAAGACCAGAAGATCCTTGGATTCTTTTTTACCTCTCTCACTATCCTCCTGGCCAGCACAGGTGCCACTTTTGGCTTCCGACCACGTCCTCTGAGATTTTTCACAGTGCGGAACGTCTTGTATTTTTTAATAATACTTTGCACTGTAGCCCATGGAACTTCAAAACATTTAGATATGGTCTTATAGCCCTTTCCTGACTTGTGAGCAGCCACAATGTGCAGCCGCAGGTCCACAAACCAACAGCAGAGAGCTTCTGTTTTTCACCTGTTGAGTTGATTAAAACAGCTGTTCTCAATGAATCAGGTTAATTAGGATGCTTTAGAACACCTTGGACTATTTGGAATGGTATTGAATTTTGGATTTTCCCATAGACTGACAGTTTGCAAAGGGTATGAATAATTTTGGACATGCCACTTTTTGTTCAAAAGTAAATAAAAGCTGAGAAATATTTTTTCCACAATGATTCCTCTTGTACATCGTCTTATTATGTTTTGGAAGAAGCCTGTGTCATTTCCGGTCAAAAAACCCCTTGCTGGTTGAATAAAAGTAACTTCAAGTCAGAATTTGCCAGGGGTATGAATAATTTTGGGCCTGACTGTATATATACTGTATATATATATATACACTGTATATATATATATATACACACACACATATATATATATATATATGTGTGTGTATATATGTATATGTTATATTTTATATATATATATTTAAATAATTTATTAATTTGATTTAATAATTTGTAATTTATTAGTGTGATGGAAAACCAAAATTTATTTACACACCTTCAACGTTTCACACAATCAACCAAAAATTCAGAAAACTGTTAGTATGACAGTATTTACACAACTATCAATACGTTGTTAAACATTTAACAAGCAATGCTTAATTTTGTTCAGTTTGTGGTGTAAAAAGGTTGCATTAGCAATTTAAAAAAAAAACATAGTTGGGTCAAAGTGTCTGAATAATTTTTGGTCCCAAATTTATGTCACAGTTTACTTTATTTTGCTATCCTCACTCACATAAATGAACTATAGGGTCCTGCACCCACTAGTAAAAAATCTAAAAGATTATATCTGGTGTCTAAATAATTTTTGGTTTAACTGTACATTTTAGTCTTTAAGTCTTCAGTGTCACATGATCTTTTAGAAATCATTCTATGCTGATTTGCTGCCCAAGAATCAATTAATGTTATCATTGCTGAGCAGTTGTCCTGCTTAATATTTTTTGTGGGAAAAATATTAAAATGGGAAGTTCAAAATAACAGCATTTATTAAAAATCTTTTTAGAATTACTTAGAAATCTTTTATGTATATTAAGGATATTTTATATATAAATTAATGTGACTTACCGTAAATGTCTCATGATAGAACACGTTGGCACCTTTGGAAAGTGAAAAATGTGGGGAACGAATACGATGTTGCACCTCATGCTGGCTGCAGAATGTGCACCCCTGAAATTATTCCCCTCCTGCCATGTTGCACACCATAGATGAGTTGGGCTGCATTGCAGGATAAAAAGGAAGCCATATTGAGATCCCATGAACCATTTCATGAGCAATTCTCATGTGATTCTGCAACTTCTCCACGTAGAAAGCCATTCAGCTAGGAAATACGAAGTGTTTTATTTATAAAGAGAAGGACGAAAATATTTTTTTAGGTGAATGATGAATAATGTAGGTGAAAGGGTCTCTGTGACAGTGAGGTAATAGCACTCAAATATGTTTGACTGTCTGGGGAGCGGCGGAACGCCAGCCAGACTGTGACCAACTGACACACTGACTCACACACACACACACACACACACACACACACACACACACACACAGAGACACAGGGAGCATTGAAGAGACTGTGCCAATGCCTGGATTAGGCAGCCATGTAAACAAGCAAATAGATATGGAGACAAGCAGACAGACAGACACAGGCAGAGAGACAGATGGATGGACAGACACAGAGACAAAATGCTATTAATTGCATCCGTTTAACATGGCGGGCACAGCTCCCCGTCTGCAGCGGGCACTACATTTGATCGTCAGGCATAACGAAAATATTTTTCGGCGCCGTTTTGTTAATCCGAGCAAGTTTGTGCCTTAAAAAGAGAAAGAAGCGATACAGCGCTCGGACCGCTTCCCTGTGGCTTTTTCCAGAACAGGACAGTGAGCCGTGCTCTCTCTCTCTCTCTTTCTCTCGCTTGCTCTCTCTTGCTTGTAACTTTCTGTCTCTGCCATTTTGATGAGGTTGAAAAAAAAGTGTATCTCTTTTTCTCTCTCACTACGTGGCGTGGATTGGACGCCGACTGGAAGGAAGGAGGGAGGAGTAGGAGCGCGCTGCTCTCGTAGACGGAGAGATGGCATATTTGCAGAAAGAGAAATGTGGTGTGAAAGCAGTCCTTTTCAGTCTTCACTCTTTAGACTGTTCTGTCGTTCGTAAAGCTGCTTTTTATTTTCTGCACTACGCTCTGCTCCTCTTTCAGTGTCTGCTTCTCTTCGTTATAAACTTTTTTCTTCCCGTTTTTATAGCTTTATTTCATTGCTCTGTCAGTTTGTTTCTGTTTCAATCCGCTCCTTGCTTGTTTTTAATCGCCCCTCAGTTAGTTTTATTCATGGGAGTTAAAGACAAAGGGAAACGTCCACATTTTGGCACCACTAAGGGGAGTCAGAACTGCAGCCAAGGACCCTGCTGAGATCCAAAAAACCCCAGCACAGCGAAGCGCCAAAAAAAAAAAAGAGAAAAAAAGAAAACACCACCCTTTCCTTTGCATGGTCACAAATTCCACTCTCCCTGTAGCCAGGGCAGTGCCGCAGCTCCTCCTCGACCACATCTCACCGCATTCGACCTTTCCGCCTTCTCTTCTCAGTCTTCCACGGAACCTTTTCTGACCCATTTTTGAGGGTTTTCGGGGTTTTTTCCACGGTAAATACGGATAGGACCGGCCGCACAGGAGGGCGAAAGAGGGGACAGGGGCTTTTTCCATGTTGTCTGCCGATGACTTGGCGATTTGCTCTGGTTGAACTAGGGATGCCGTTTTGGCTTCTTTTTCGAGTTTGTAGGTGCTGTATGTGTTCTTCCTTCATGTCAGGACGTGTTTGTGTATTAATGGTTCGATCGTGTGAATGAGCACTTTTGTACTTCCTTCTAACGTGCTGTCTTTCTTTTCTGCTCCAGATTTTTTGCAGGCAACGGAATTGGCCTAGTCTGCACCCTAAGCCTGACTCCATATTGCCGCCAGGTGTAGGCTGACTCCGGTATGGACATCGAACTGGTCAGCACCAGAGACAGACGTCCTCCACCGGTACGCTGCTTTCCTATGCCCTTTTTTCTTCTGTCCGCTCTTTTAGTTCATTTTCACTCACAACTTTTTCTGAACGTGTTTTTAAACTGCATTTTATTCGCGATCGGGTCGCGTCATTTCTTGTTAGTTTAAAAGTCGCAATAGCTGTCCGCGTTGCTGTAAAAATAAGCTCCGAAACCCACAGTTGTCCACTTTACACTTTCCTTCATCAGCAAACGTTTTACTTTTTGATTTTAAGTATGAAATACTAGACTACTACATCAAGGTCATATCCGAAATAAATGTAGGTCAAATGCGGTCAAACATTTGGAGTCATTTTTTTTTTTTAAAGTAATGTTGTTGGTTCGGGTGTTGTCAGATATTTTTATCCACATACTGCTTGACAAGTCACAATTTATTTGTTTCCAGTGGCCAGAAAAATCAAGCAATGTGTTCTGAGTGCTTGTACAATGCCATGAAAACACATTTGAACTGTGTGTACTGTATGTTCCACCAACAACTTAGTTTCTTTATCTGGCAGTTCTTATAAAATAACACACTGTGTCACCATGTAGAAATAGCTTAAATTCTAATTCAGATATCTTTAACATTTACTCCATTGTTCTGGAATAACCTTTGATTTCCCTTAGGGAGTGGCACTGTACCATGAATCATGGCATTTCTAATTGCAGCTTGTTGCACCTACAACTTGTAGTGCAGACTGGGAAACCCCTTTATGCAGAGTTTGTGCTTTCTTATTTCTGTGCATTAAATAGCAGTAATGGGTAAACAAAAAATACATATATATTTAACTAAAACTAAACCGGTTTAAAATGTTTGGTTAATTACTAAACTGTCTATACTTAGTATTTTTATACCCACGCTCAATTTGCATATACCCTGTGTGTAGATCTTAAAAATAAACAAGGTGTTTCTGCTATTGCTGCATTCTCAAATGTCAGTCACTGCAGTAGATTTGATCCAACAGTAGCGGTGTTGTCTGATCTGGGCACAGCAAACACCACCTGTGTCTTTCAGATTGACCTTCACTCTGAAGGATGTCTTAAAACGGTAGTAAGTTGAAATGCAAGGAATTTATGGTGAAAAATGTTAATCTTAATGATTTCTCGAATTCGTTAATAAACGATATACTCAAAAGTTATTTTTCACTGAACCACACCCAATAATTCTGCATCTAATTATCGGATTAATTGCTTGAGTTGAAGTTGCAGCGATATTTAGATATTCAGACTCATCGAATAAATAAGCCTTATTTTATGTTCCCTATCAATACTTTCTCTGTTTTTGCAATCTTTCATCTATCCTTTTCATGAATTTCAAGTGATGTACATAATGATCTTCTTCCTCTGTATTATCTATCAAGGCCATAATGTCTTTTTAAAACAGTACTTAACTTTCAAACCTGTCTGTCTTTTGTTTGTTGCACTGTTCTGGTGCATGAAGAAAAAAGAAAAGCAACAGTCATACGAATTAGCATTATTTTGGGTGTCCAGTGAAAGGTGGAGTTGGTGTATCTGTGACGCAGTGCAGTGATGCCAGCTGCCACAAACCCGTAGATCCGAACTTGTGGTGACTCTGTGCACAAGCTCGTGTCTATAGGTATGTGTCTGCGAGGTGAACGCAACAGTCTTCCCTGCAGCAACTGATGTTGACTAGAAACTTCTTTGCAGTGTTGACGCTTAAGTTGTAAAGTTTTAAGGCTAAACGGTAGCATGAAAGTTTATTAGCATAAATTGATTGCACCTGTTTTCAACATTACGTAAAGAAGGTTCAGCTGCGAATCTAAACACGTAAGCACTGAGAACATTCTCCAATCCTTCCTCTCAACTATTACAGCGATTTCTCGGGGTGAGGTAGTAGGTTGTATAGTTTAGAGTTACAACATGGGAGATAACTGTACAGCCTCCTAGCTTTCCCCGAGCAGACGCCCTTCTGCATTGCTAATGCTAACAAACTAGCATCGCAACTAACATGCTCGCCTGATGTGCTAAGAGCAACACAACAGTGATTATCAGCATCGTATGTGTAAAAGTCTTGACAGAAAGTCTGACAGAAAGTAGCATCTTGATTTAGTTTTTTTGTTGTTTTCGTCAAGTGTTAACAACAATTACGGCCCGTTCACACAGAGGAGGATAACTATAGCGATAGATTGAACAATCAATCTAATTTTATGTGAATGGGGAAATCCACACCACATCTGTAACAATAACTAAACAGGAACAATATCACTGAAATCACTTCCAGAATGATTTTTTCCAGCTGATGAATGATAAAAAACATTGACAGCCAATTAGAATCCACTCAGAGCTCAAACATTTAAAGCAACAGGCGGCAGAACTGCAGCGCACGCTTATGAGCATAATGTTAAATATATTTGTAGTTATATTTACAGTTATCGTTCTTGGTGTGAACAAGCCTATAGCTAGAATGACCACATTTCCTTATTTCTGTACAACCTGTATGTACATAAAAAACATACCTTATGTTTAATTCACTCTCTATTTAAAGCTGTGATTATTATATTTGGTGAATCTGCTCACATCCTACTAATAGCCCAACAGTGAAGTAGTTGCACAACCCTACAAGCTTATAGCATTTAATGAAAAGCAGCGTTGTGTCCCCACGGAGTCTCGAAATGTTACATTTCTATCAAAAGACCACACGGTTATTGCAACAATATGTTTAACATGGTATCCTACAGTGTTCTGCACCACAAACACCATGTCTTAAAATACACATGGTATCTGTGCCTTATGTTCTGGATTTTATTTCACCTTTGCTTGTACTGCGTTTTTCTTGTGCTTTGAAAACACATGTATAACTGACAAAAAGTTTTTTTTTTTTTTTGCTCATGCGCTAACTGATATAGTTGGACTGTTGGTACTTAAAGATTACTTATTAAAACTTGTATTATATTACAGTTTGCTTAATTTTATCAGCACTGCGCATTTTGGGAGTCGTAATTCTATACTATTGAGCTGTTGCAATGGCTAATATTTGTTTTTGTGTGTTCATCCGTATGTGGCTGTTCATATCAAGACATGGACAAATATATTGTGATGACCAGAAAAGATGGTAGAAGCAAATTTAAAATAGTGACTGGTACCACACTGAATTTGTAAGAAGCAGCATCTGCAGTGTGCCACAGGTTCAGCTGCAGTCACTGCGTCAGACGAAATATCTGAGCGCATGGCAGCCTGTATGCAGATAGTTTTGAATGACACTCCTATCGTGAACATGTTGTGTTGTTCCAGTCATTGTGTTTTCAGCTTGTGTGTGCCGTGGTGAGCTTTGTCACAGATGTTTGTGTTTGCCGTAGGTGTGGTTGTTGTTTTTGACATTGGTGTTTTTGGTTATGTACAGTGTCAATTTCTGCTTGGTTCAGTAGTACACATGCAAGCATGTCTGTGTGCTTAGAAGTTGTCTATATTTATCAAAGAAGTTTGGGACACAAAAGTAAATGCCAAACTGCCGAAGGCGTCGCTTGTGAATATTTACACTACCGGTAAAATATTAGGGTCAGTAAGATGACATGCTGTTGGTTTTTTTAACATTCTATTTATAAAATAATCCTGAAAAAATGTATCATGGTTTCCACAAAAATATTAAGCAGCACAAGTTTTTTTTTACACTGATTAATAATTAATCTCAAGCAGCAAATCAGCATATTAGAATGATTTCTGAAGGATCATGTGACACTGAAGTCTGAAGTAAATGGCTGCAGAAAATTTAGCTTTGTCTTCACAGGAATGAATTACATTTTAAATATATTAAAATACAAAACAGTTAGATTTCACAATATTACTTTTTACTGTATTTCAGGTCAAATCCAGTCTTGTTGAAACCTAAGACTTACTTTTGGATAGTGTATGTTATGCCGAAATGATTTCAGCATAAACGTTTTATGTTTTATAAATACTGTAGTCGATACAGACAAAAGAGGAGAAAAAATATTTGAAGGTCATAAAATGTAAACCCCAACATTGAGATTGCAATTTTTGAGGAAGCAATCGTTTTTGCTGACCAATTCATGTGCTTAAATGAACTTGCGACTTATTTCATTTGACAGCTTAATTTTTACATTGGCTGATCCTGGGATTTTGTAGGTCAGTGGATAAATGAATGGATCAGTGTGTGAAAATTAAGTATGACTTGTTGGTCTAGCAGTAACATTTTCGATTTAAGTATGAAGGCCACTAAGCTGTCCTCATATGACTTATATACTCATATTCAATAAACCAAAATTACAGACAATGTACAGTCAAAACTAAATTTATTCAGACACTTTCAACATTTCTCTCATTATCACAGTTTATTCGCTGTAGTTTAGAAAATGGTAATAAAATATGACAAGAACGCACAGATAAACTGTGTCAGAACCAGTTCATCTTGATAATGTCAGATCATTTTGATAGAAAGCTATGTAATGGATTACAATCGACCAAAAATTCAGACAACTATTATTATGACAATATTTGCACAACTATCAGTACTTTGTTGACTAATTACCAAGCAATGCTTAATTTTGTTCAGTCTGTAGTGTAAAAAGGTCACATTAGCAAATGAAGAAAAAACATGGTCAAGTCAAAGTGCCTGAATCATTTTTGGTCCCAAAGTTTTATCAATTTTACTGGTAGTCCTCTGTATGAAGAATTTTTGGGTATAATATGTCACAGTTTACTTTATTTTGCTATCATCACTTACATAAATGAACTATAGTGTCCTGCACCCACTAGTAAAAATATCAAAAATTATATCTGGTGTCTGAATAATTTTTGATTTGACTGTATGTGTGTAAATTCACTAGAATTGCGCAGTGATAGATTGGATTATAGAAACATAACAGCTGATGCGTTCCTCTACTGATGACAACCACGACTAATTTTTTTTTTTACAGCATTGGATCATCACTCATTGAATTTTTAAATACTTGTGTTATCTAATATATGCTAATATTTGTTATGGAAAAATATCAGTCTATATTATCTGTATTTTATAAATTCCTGCTGCAATTTATTTAGTGATAATGTGGAGAAGATAAAATTTCAATGGCAAAAAAGGTTTTTCCCAACATAAACAATGTCTGGTTTGTGCTGCCTGCCCAGACATTGCATATGGTTTAGTGCCTAGCCTTAATAAATGTTTGAAGTCCGTTTATTATACATAATATACCGTTTCCTGCCTTGCTAGCAATGTGAGTCAGCAAACTTCTAATGCAGCTTCAGAAACACACAGTGGATAAATAATGTTATGAGCGCTCTGCCACCCAGAATGCCTCAGGGAGAGAAAATGGTGCACCGAAGCCAAATATGTGCAAAGTTCAGCCTCATTTCACCAAAAAACAGTGGCGTCAATGTGGAAAAACCAGCTCCAGAAATGCAGCTAAAAAGAACCAAACCTCAAGCCACATTTAAACTAGCACAGTTTAGGATGCTCTGGAGTAACAGATCTGGATTTGGATAGATTGTTGGATGTGGAACACTTTTCACCGCTGAAATGAACGTTGAATGAGTTCTCTAGGTCAAACCCTGGTGAAGTATTATAAGCCTAAGAGAAATTTGAAGAAAACAGCTTAGCGCTTTTGTGGATTTAAATTAAAATGATTTCAGATAATACAGATCTGAATACACAGCCCTTTCACTGCCTAAACATTATTTCCGATAGACTTTCGGGCTCAACAATCAACATTCACATGCTCCCTTTCTCTCTTGATATCTGTCTCACTGTCAGTCATGTCCTTAAGGCTGCTTATACACTTGGCAAACAGTAGTGCTTTTGTGTTAAAGGAGGAGATGGGACCCAGAGAACGTGTTTTGCAGATGACATCACTCTCAAAGCTAAAAAATGTCTAGGCTTATTCTGTCTGATCAAAAAGATGCCAAACAGTGCAGAGGTTTACTATGTTTGCATTGGGTGATTACAGTTGTTAAACTGAAGAGCATTGGTTTATTGCATATTTTTGTATGCTACCATTCAAAAGGGTCAGTCAGGTTACCAATTCAGTTTAGGGTTGGTCTTTAAATGTGTTTGGAAGTCTCTTTTACACTCACCAAGGCTGCATTTATTGGTCAAAAATACAGTAAAACAGTCAAATTGTGAAATAGTTTTATGATTTTAAAATACATTTTCTTTTTCAATATATTTTAAACATTATATTTGTCCTGTTTCAACAGCCATTACTTTTTAGTCTTCAGTGTCACATGATCTTTCAGTAATCATTTTAATATGCTGATTTGATGCTTCAGAAACATTTCTCGTTATTTTCAGCGTTCAATACTGTGATACATTATTTATTAATAGATTATTTGATTAATAGAAGTTCAAAAGAACAGCATTTGTTGTTTATTTGGTCAGGTTTAATTTTTCAAGAAAACCAAAAATGTTAATGGTGCTTAATTTTTGAATGGATACGACATCTGACTAAATTGTATGACCTCTGCTGGCTAATGCAAATTATTTAGCTGTTTGAGAGAGTATTTTACAGTGAATTTTAGTAATTCAGCCACACTTTATGAATTAGTTTGAATTAGGATAGAGACATCAAAATCCTAATCTTTCCTCGTGGCGCCTTTTGAGTAAGATATTATGAACCATCCACATGGTCTGTCTCTTTGATTTTTTCGATGTGTGAGTGTGGGTGTGTATTTGACCCTCACCTGCATGAGAAAGTGCATTTGGGGGCCCCCTGTTGGCTAGTATTGGTACCTGAGTAATTATATTATTTACATAGATATAAATCAGGAGAATACAGATGGAGAGAGTCAGGAGAGCAGGAGTGTGTCTGCTTAACACAGCACTATAGCTTCTTTTAGTAAGGTGAAGAATGTGAACTGGTACTGTAAGATATATGGCTGCTTGTGTCCAGGAGAGGGAAGTCTAACACCATTTCCACGACGGACAGCATCACAAGTGTGTTCCCGGTACGCCGACGTGCCAAACTAACGAACGTTGAACTGAAAATCAAAAGTGTGTTAACTCTAAATTATTGTGAAGGCAATCAGGTGCGAAAAGAATGTGTGAGAATCAAGTGCACGTGAAATTTTTTCTGTCGCTGATTGGAGCCCATCAAAGTGGGCCGTTCGAGATCTCCTCCGCCGCAGTCTCCCTGCGTCCCCCCTTTTCTCTCATCTCCACTTTACATCTCCCCGATTCCTTTGCCTTCTGTCATTCTCGTTCCTCCTTCTCTCTGTTTTCTTCCTCGTCTCCCTCTGTTGTGGCCGCGGCGCTAGCCAGGCGGTATCGAATGTAAGCCAAGCACATCATATTTTCATGTGTTCATGCCTCTTTTTTATCCTCTGCCCTCCCTTTCTCGGTATTCTCAGTCTCTCTCTCGCTCTCTCTCTCTCCCTGTGCTGCTCCCTCCCTCTCTCACTATTCTTTCTCTAGTTCCCTCCCTCCTGCTCCAATCTTCAGTTCAGCTAGAGAAAGAGAGGGAGTGAGAGAGAGGGAAAGAAAGAAAAAGAAAGAAAGAGTGAGTGGAATAATGGTGAGCGACGAGGGGAATTTCAGCGCTTGGAAACTTTTCCTTCCAGTGCAACAGAGAAAAAGATGACGGGTAAGAACATTTTCTGAGATGAAAATCTCTTATTTTCTCATCTCCTTTTATTCCTCTCCCTCTCTTCTTTCTCTCAGGGGGTAGCGGGCCTCTTGCGCTAACTGGTGTCAGCTGTTGCAGGAAATGAAGGGATCACTTCTATCCCAGTCTTTCTCTCCCTCTCTCTTTGAGCCTGACTTTTTATGAGATTCGCTACCGCGAAACGCAGCAGAGAGAGCGGCCCGCTCAGACAGAGAGATGAATGGGCTGAGGAACCGCCGTTTCGCAGCGATTTATTTTCGCCGCTTCAGATTTTTTCCGCCTCGGGATGGAATACGCACCCGTCGCACATGTGACACAGGGTGAGAGACGGTGCCTGCGTGTGCGCGAACGCCCCCACCCCCTATGCTGATCTCTCATCTTATAGCCCTCTGGGTAGAAGTCTGGTGTGTGTTGCCGGTGTCGTGGCCCTGCCTCTCTCTCTCTTTTTCTTTTTCTCTCTCGTCTCCCATTCATTTTCTGTCCTATAGGCTGATTAATCCGGATACCTTTTCTCCCTAGATTCTTTGTTTCCTTTGTTCACGTTTTCCTTTTTCAGCAGCGCTCTGCTGCCGTTTGAATTTCCCACCTTTTTTCGCTCTCTCTCTCCCTCTCTCTCTCTCACGTTCCTCCTCTCTCTCTCTCTACTCTGCGGCTCTCGGCTCCAGACGGCGGGCAGACATCAGCCTGTCATGTTCATTTCATTTCTATTCGTATTCAGTGGTGCATCTTAGGATGAGCAACGTAAAAAGCGTTCTTTTCTCTGTCTCTTCTTTTCTGTCCTCTCAGGCAGAGGACCGCAGCACCTGAGGCACGGTCAGCCGCTGCCGCCAGCTCGGTGAGTTCACTCCTCTTCTCTCAGTGCATGTGTGTGATTTATACAAGAGCTGACGTGACCCGATAGTATCTGCATATGAAGTAGCAGCGTCGCACTGTCCTCACCGTTCAGTCGCTGTTTCAAACTCTAAAAGCTCATTGCGGATGTGCGAACGTCTCATCCGCAGCAATTCAGAAAGACAGGTGCTCGATTCGTCTAACGTGTGATGTGTGCGTGTGGCCGGTGCGAGAGGTCTGTGTGTGGCGCCGCGTCTCCACGCATGTCCTCGTCCGCCGTGCGCATGTGTGTTTGCGCGTGAGACCCGATGTCTTTGTGTGCAGTCCATGCTGATGGGCGTGTGTGTAACTATGTTGTGTTGCTTCAAAGTGTCCGATCGCAGTAAATCTCGAAGGGATGCCGAATTAGAGTCGACGAACGGGACATCCGAATGGCGATCGCTCGGTTCTCGGCGCCGCACCGTGCCCCTCTCCTTCCCTGAGACCCTAACTTGTGACGTTCTGCTTCGATGTCCACGGGTTGGGTTCTCGGGAGCTGTGAGAGGCACTCAGTCGTCCGCCCCCCGTCCAGGAAGAACCGGAGGAGAGAGGACGGCGAGAGAGATCGTTCAAGCTGATTGAGTGGGTAAGGAAGGACGGACAGGAAGAGAGGCAGGGATGAGCGAGGCGAAGGTGGCGCAGTGTGGGCCTGTGGATTCAAGAGTTGAAAGGAGGATGCAAGATGAAGAAAGAGAGAGTGAGAGATCTGGGTTTTTAGGTTGGGGTGACGTTGGGCCAGCGAGGGTTTGGCCCAAACAAAGCGTATGTTTAGACTGTGAGTCAGGACACTGAAATGGCTGTGTGCGTGCATGTCTGTGCCACAGCATCTGTTACGCCCTCGTTCCGCACCCATATTTGTGTGCGTCTTTTTGTGTCAGTGCATTTTTTAAAATCCGAATTCTTCTTTCTTTATAGACGGACATGTCCGGGACATTTCTGCATGCATGTGTGTGTGTGTTATCCACCAATTTGAGAGCAGCACAAAGTACTGTTCAGAGCGTGACATTGATAGCTCGGTACACTTGTGTTTGACCTCATACAAACCTTCATCGACATTAAAAATAAGCGCATGTGTTTTCTTGTTATTTTCAACCATAGGCTATATTTTCCCTGAGAGGGTGTGCGGGGGTTAAAAACTGCGACTTGTTGACCGTCGTAGTGTAAATATAGCGGACGATTGTTTACAGCAACGTATGTGATGCCCGCAGGATGTTAATGCCATAAAGTAGACAGATACCTCGAGAGTGGCTGCAGCAGAAGCGCATTGTGTGTGTGTGTGTGTACGCAGCAGCATGTGTGTTCCTACAGACATTGTGAGGGAGACAGCTAGCCGTCTCACTGGTAGTGCTCCAAATCTCCCTCACTCTTCAATGATGCTTGATGTTCGGAGTCAAACAGAGGCTACGCCGTTTCCAACGCGAGCTGGTCTTAAACAGTCCTGCAGACTAGATCCCCACTCTGGTGGGGATTATGATCGAATTCACCTTATATTTGTGCAAGTTATGGTTTCGGTCTTGCAGAATGATGTGTTTGTTTTCAAAGATTGGTTGCCTGCTAAAAAGGTCATTTAGAGGGAGTTGCAATCAGCAAAATGAACAAGTCATTCCTTGACATCATTAAGTGGCTCATTAAACTCAATTTGAACTATAACTGGAATACTTTGCTTGTATTGTTGCCCCTCTATAAAAACTCCTTTCTGGTACTTAAAATACAGCTAGAGAGATTGATTTAGGTTTATTGACGAAATCATATTTGAGTAAATGTTAAACGTTTTTATCATTTTGTTCGTTGTTGTTTGAATACGTGTTTATGTATGTGCATGTGCTATGTGGTTTGTTCTTAGATGAATGTTTCAGTATCTTATTACACTGTAGAGCATATAGCCTATGTTAGTGCACCGGGTCACGGGAGGCAAAGAGAGAGAATACAGTGCATTGATATAGTAGATGTGTATTGGGTTTCTCAGATAATATAGGCTTTTAATAACTCTATCATTTAATGGCAGATATATTGGTTTGAGATTTTTTTTTTCTTTTTCAGAAAGGTAATATTTTAAGCTGTTAGTTTAATTTGATGCCAGTGATTGCCAAGGCAATAAAAATGGACATGTTTATTTTAGATGATGTGATAGAATAGACTAATAATGTTCTTCCAGTGTAATGAAGACTACAATATGTATACATAATCTTTTGTACTGAGCTAATATTATATATAAACAAACTGTGTATGTATCCACGGAAACATTTTATTAAAGCCTTGGCAAATTAGTTCATATTAGTTCAATCTTAAAATAAATAGCTGCAGTTATAACAGATAGACATATTTTAGAATACAACAATTAAATGATATATCGTATCGATATATATAACGAATATATGTAAATAAACAAATATCAAAATACGACTCATTTATTAGAACGTAAAGCTTATAAATTTAAGACAGCATAGTGTTTTCTCATATTATGGATTGTTATAGTAACCTTGAGAATGGATCAGGGTTTGCTCACGTGTTCGTAATGGCATGTTGTGTGTATTGTGGTGTTTAGCTTCGGCGAGGGCATGCAGGCACCCCTCCTCTCCTCTGCAGTGTGCCACAGTGCTGGATGAAGACTATTGTTCTGGTGCCCTCGTCTTCCTCTGGCACCACACCTCACCCACCACATCAGCCCATCTCGTGTGTGTGAAACTGGCGCAAGGTCAGTGTGAAAATGCAGGATGGTTATGATGGAAGATATTTGCTTTAGTCACCGTGGGGGTTTGGCATGGAAATCTCGCTCCTTGTGCTTCTCAGCATCTCCTGTGCGTCTGCAGTAGTGCAGCAGAGGAATGCTGCTGAAGTTACAGGTTTCTTAAAGTGTCACTCCACTGATAATATCCGCACACACGCCGTTCCTCCCACACACACACCCCGTTCCTCTCCCTCGCTGTCAGAATCATGGTAGTTGGTCTGCAGTGCCAGCACACGCCCCAGGAACGCCCAGATTTTACCGCAGTACCAAAGTACCCTGAGCAGTCTCACACACACAAATACACTCCGCAATATGATTATGAGGACTAATCAACCAAGAGCATAGCGTATCAATGTATAGTATAAAGTTAAAATGTCTGAAATGTTAAAGTCACGCTCGGATGCATTTCGAAAATACGTGAATTTGACTGCCATCCGGTTTAATTGGATCTTTTTATCTTCTGTTTATATTTTTGAAACTGATTTCCAGGGCTTGAAAGTCAAGAAGATAGTATACGCTGAATATACATTTTTGTAGTGAATATATTTGTCAAGTTTTGCCCTGGTCAGAAATGTTTAATTGACTTGATACAGATGTATTGTAAGTGCTTGTACAGAGTAAAGCAAGCCAGTATGAGGTTTATCAGGTTTCATCTGAAGACGTTTTTATACTGAAAGGCATGAGATTTCTATAAAACGCAACTTTTACCTCCAGTTCAGTTTTTTTTTTTTTTTTTTTTTTTTTTTTTAAACACGATGTTCTCGTTCTGTGTCTTGCCATGTGTGCATGTCTGTGTATTTTGCAGTAAGAAGACACCGTTGTTTCTTTCTCACAGACGTTGTCCCACATGGCCATATGTTCAAGGCTGGCATAAAGCATCCTACATATTTCTCTATAGTCTGTCCATCTGAATTCTTCCACACAAACAGAAAAACAAACACATACTAAGAATGCTGAATTACAGTTATCAGATGTTAAACATGCAGCACAGGCACGAACCAATCAAGAAAGAGCAGGGAGAGAAGAATAGCTCAACATTTGAAGCCCATTTGTCATTTAAAAAGGGAAGCAGCAGGAATGTGAGTAAATAGCTTTTTTTTCAGGCATGCCTGACTGCAGCTCACCCCCTCAGTCCAGCTGATTTCTCTAAATCTAGCACAATGGACCAACAGAGCAGTCGGCCACAATCACGGCCGTTGAATTACTGGGATTCTGGATGTATGTGTGTGGATGTATGCAGTCTGGAGGAATGTATTTATGTCAGTGAGCTACATTTGAGGCGGATTAATCAATCACATACAGTGTATTTAAATTTTTCGCATTCGTTCATTCTCTTGTTTTCAGTCTCTGGCTTTTGCATGTGCCCTCTCTCTCTTTCCCTCCCTCTCTCTCTCTCTGTCCTCAGATGGCTTTCAGCCTACTTTCCTATAACAGAAAACAGAGCAGAGTGGAGTCAGCATTCACAGTCAGAGGCAGGCACAAGCACCAGATAAACGCCCCCTTTAAGTATGTGTATACTGTATGTACATGTGAGTGTGTGTCAAGCTCACCTAAAGTGTGCTTTGTGTTTCTGTGTTTATGTCATGAATGAGATGTATGAGATTGGACAATATGCAGGTAGTTTTCTCATTTTAATTTGCTGAAAATGTGTGATGGGTTGAAACATGCTAAAATGTTTGGTTACACTTTATTTTAAGGTGTCCTTGTCACAGTATTATTATACACTTAGGTACTGAGTAATATTAATTACTAATATGTATTTACTATATGGTTATAGTTAGGATTAAGGTTTGGTTACTTGCATGTACACTTAATGTTTTTAAAAAAGGCTCTTCTGCTTACCAAGCCTGCATTTATTTGATCCAAAGTACAGCAAAACCAATAATAAAACCAGTAATACTTTTGCTATTTAAAATAACTGTTTTCTAGCCAAATATATTTTCAAATGTAATTTATTTCTGTGATTTCAAAGCTGAATTTTTAGCATCATTGCTCCAGTCACATGATCCTTCAGAAATCTTTGTAATATTCTGATTTGCAGCTCAAAAAACATTTTTTATTACTATTGTGTTAAAAACAGCTGAGTATATTTTTTTCAGCTTTCTTTGATGAATAGAAAGTTCATCAAAGAAAAACAGCATTTATGAAAAATAGAAATCTTTCATAACATAAATGTCTTTATCATCATTTTTCATCAATTGAAAGCATCCTTGCTAAATAAAACTATTCATTTCTTAATAATTAATAATTAATTCCCTATAATGTTACAAAAGCTTATTATTTCAGATAAATGCTGATCTTTCTATTCATCAAAGAATCCTGAAAAAATGTACTCAACTGTTTTAAATACTGATAATAATAATAATAATAAATGTTTCTTGAACAGCAAATCAGCATATTAGAATGATTTCTGAGGGATCATGTGACACTGAAGACTGGAGTAATGATGCTGAAAATTAAGGTTTGATCACAGGAATAAATTACATTTTAAAATATATTCAAATAGAAAACTTATTTTAAATAGTAAAAATATTTCAAAATGTTACTGTCTTTGCTGTAATTTGGATCAAATAAATGCAGGCTTGGTGAGCAGAAGAGACTTCTTTAAAAAACATTAAAAAACTTTTGACTAATAGTGTAATTATGCATAATTAATTATTACAATAGTAAGTACATGTCACGTGTAAGAACACCTTAAAATAAAATGTTACCAAACGTGGTAAAGCGATATTAAAACACTCCATTAGTATTCTTGTTATCTAAATTAATATTCATATTAGCCAAATTATTTAGTAAACATTGAAAGTGCACAAATTAGTGACATTGCTGTGTAAATGTGTCTCTACAGAGCTATTTATATTTCATTCTTCTGAAAGATGTTTGGTTTCGTATTTTAAATGTGTATCTATTTTTCTTCTGTGTTTTTCTTTTTCCTACTTATATATTTTTAATGTCTGTCCTTTGTATCAACCCTCCTGCCTCTCACTCCATTTCCCAGCCACAAGCACTGAGAATATTCCTTCTTTCTCTCTCTGTCTGTCTCGCTCTCTCTTTCTCCCTCTATCTCCCCCCTTCCCAACCCTCTCTCTGTCAACTAAAGCCCTTTCATAATGAATGGCAAGGTACGATAATAGCCTTTCGGTTGCTATAGTAACCAGACAGGAGCTCTGTTCGTGCTGTATTTTTTTGTCCTTTATTTTTTTTTCCAAGTGGGCAAATGACAGTGGAATGTGAGGCGAAACCCTCCCTCTCACTTTCTCATACGCTAACAGCAGATTCCCTCTGTTCTTTCATATTCGTATGTCCTCCTCTGCATCCTTAATATGACTAACAGGTTCATCTGAGAAACCAGTTCTGTATTGTAATATGTATATGTTATATAATGGATATTAGAATTAATCATATAAATATATGTTTTAATTATTTACATTTATAAAATAATTTCTCAGAAATTATACAATACCAGTCAAAAGTTTTTGAACAGTAAGATTATTTAATGTTTAAAGAAGTCTCTTCTGCTCACCGAACCTGCATTTATTGGATCCAAAGTACAGCAAAAACAGTAACATTTTGAAATATTTTTACTATTTAAAATGACTGCTTTCTATTTTAATATATTTTAAAATGTAATTTATTCCGGTGATCAAAGCTACATTTTCAGCATGATTACTCCAGTCTTCAGTGTCACACGATCCTTCAGAAATCATTCTAATATGCGGATTTATTACTTTTATTCTTAATGTTGGAAACTGTTGTGCTGCCAATTTTTTTTTTTTTTTGGAACCTGTGGTTCTTTTTTTTAGGATTATAAATGAAAAGTTAAAAAGAACTTTTAAAAAGTAGTGTATATTTTTTGAAAAAAATTGAGTACAGCAAATGAGTACTTTTTTTTTTTTAAGGATTCTTTGATGAATAGAAAGATCCAAAGATCAGCATTTATCTGAAATAATAAAATTTTTGTAAAATCAGCTTTTGCCTTTTTTTTGGGAAAGAAACTATAGAGATAAATACTTTTATTTAGCAAGGATGCTTTAAATTGATCTAAAGTGATGATCAAAACATTTGCAATGTTACAAAATAGTTCCATTTCAGATAATGGCTGATCTTTTGAACTTTCTGTTCATCAAAGAAACCTAAAAAAAAATCTACTCAGCTGTTTTCAACATAATAAATATAATAAATGTTTTTTGAGTAGCAAATCAGAATATTAGAATGATTTCTGAAGGATCATGTGACTAATGATGCCAAAAATTTAGCTTTGAAATCACAGGAATAAATTACATTTTAAAATATATTCAAACAATTTATATTTTAAATATTAAAAATATTTCAAAATGTTACTGGTTTTTTTTTTGTACTTTGGATCAAATACATGCTTACTGTTCAAAAACTTTTGACTGGTAGTTTATATTTATAAAATAAATAAAATATAACATAAATAATAAACTTTTTTTTTCATAACGTTTGTAACAGTGCATCTATAAATGAACGGTCTAAATAAATCTCATTTAGCGTCCTTGTAAAAATCATTTCAAACTTGATTATATGAATAATATCCTTGATGCTTTGACTGATACATCAAACCTAATTGAATTCTACTAAACTATTTTCTACTCATGACACACGATACACAAAGCAGGCATTTATTTTTCATTTGCGTCATGAATTATGCTGAAATAAATGCAGAAGTCTACACTATGAAGGTGCTGCTCATTTATAAAGTGAATGCTGTGCCCTCTCTTCCATTTGTCTGTACAGATCACATGTTTAGAGGCAGCAGTATATGGTGCCCATGGCCTTAGCACTTATAGTGGGGCGATAAGTGGTGGACACAGATTAATCATCAACACACAGACAAACATGCGTGCACACACACTCTCTCTCACACACACACACACACACACTGTCTGTGTGCAGCTGTTGAAGCTGGTGGTGTCACCATAGCGACAGCAGTGTGCTACTGAAGATCCCAGCCAACAGCTGCTCTCGGTAGAAACAGTATTGATTGAGTCTGTTCCACTCCCACTTCAAAATCTGTGTGTCTGTTAGCTGTCAGCATCTGCGTGCGACACCGTATCGAAACGTTTGGGTTGCACATGTATTTATGTACAATAATTGCAAGTGTTTACATTATAGCATTGTGAGTTTTTATCTAAAGGTGGAAGCATGCATGTGCAACAGATGGATTGGACAGCTTGTCGTATGCCTGCTAAAGCATGTAAAAGAGCTCCCCGATATTCGTCTTATTGTCCGTCCCCTTTTCCTTCTTTGGACGTCCCTGAGGAGCGGTGTGCTGTAAGACTTCCTGCGGCCCTTTAGAAGACCTCTCTCTCCCCTCCCCCTCGGCGGTTCAATGTATCATCAAAGAAAGGATTAGTGTGGGCCGGCCCAGGAGACAGACTTGAGCACCTGACAAATTTAAGCTTATTAACTACAGAAAAAGGGGAAAAACCTGCCCAGGAAGCACTGAGGGATGGAGGCCGAACTCTGAGTATTGCTGATCTGTCAGCATATGGCCTGATGCTAGAAGCTAGTAATGCTGATATCCTTGCATTCAGACAGTCTGTCGATGTTCTTGCTCTGACAAGGTGCACCTGCGGTCAATGGAAATGATGGGGTATCTTGGTTTTTGTCTTCATACATTGTTTCCCAACCGTTACGGAGACGTTGTATCTCTATAAGGATGAGAACTGTGAGGAACTAAATGATTTTGGTTCTGTTTTCCGATTCATCTTAAAGGGATAGTTCACCCAAAAATTTAAATTTGATGTTTATCTGCTTACCCACAGGGTATCCAAGATGTAGGTGACTTTGTTTCTTCAGTAGAACCCAAACAAAGATTTTTTACTTAGGTTGCAGTCTGTCAGTCATATAATGGCAGTCAATGGGCACCAAATCTTTGAGAGTAAAAAAAACATGCATAGACAAAACCAAATTAAAACCTGTGGCTCTTGACGATACATTGAGGTGTTAAGACACAAAAGAATCAGTCTGTGCAAGAAACCGAACAGTATTTATATTATTATTCACGTGCCGGCTGTTGTGAACGCGCTCAATACATTTGAACATTGCGGTGGATCAGAGGTAAATAATGATATAAATACTGTTCAGTTTCTTGCACAGACCGATCGTTTTGTGTCTTAACACCTCAGTGTATCATCACGAGCCACAGGGTTTAATTTGGTTTTGTCTGTGTATGTTTTTTTTACTCTCAAAGATTTGGTGCCCATTGACTGCCAATTATATGACAGATTGCAAGGTGTGAGTTAAAAATCTTTATTTGTGTTCTACTGAAGAAACAAAGTCACCTACATCTTGGATGTACATCTACACTATCCCTTAAATGATTCCCATTCCATTTATGAATCTTTTGAAATATTTGGAAACCAGAAATGCAATTTTGATGGCAAAAGTTGTGGTCATTTCACAAATGTGAAAAACGAATGACAAAAAAGTGCCACTTTTTCTTTATGTACACACTGTCATATGCACATTAATTTAGAAGCAGTTATACATTTTTATGATTTCAATAAAAGAACTGGCTCATAAGAGTGTTTCCCTCGAGAATTGTACTTCACTGGTCACACTGTATGTTTCTGATTCACTAAAAAGAACCATTTATGAATGAATATGAATCCATTTACTTGTGATTTGGACTTTACTAGTGGCACTCTTTTTCATTCATTAAAAAGAATAGGATCAAATGAGTCATTTACTTGAGAATCAGGATTTAGTGGTTGCACTGTATGTTCTTGATATACTAAAAAGAACCATATCATATAAGCAGGGGCGCACTTAGTGATTTGGGAGCCCTAAGCAAACTCCAAGTATGGGGCCCCAACACAAAAACTCTGCTCTTTTACGCCTAACCCTTATTTTGCTCGCTCGCTCACTCGCTCTCATAGTTTATAGTTTATTTATCCCTTCACAACCAGTAATTAGTCAACCTGACACTGTTCTAAAGCCAAAGCCTATTAGGCTACCTTTTTTAATTTTTTCCGGATCACAAAAGAAGATTTAAAAAAAATGCTTGCACTTGTTCATTCATAATTCTTTTTCGCAAACATGAAATTATCCCATGCAACACATTCCATGAAGGCATACGGGTTTGCTGAGAAAAAAATAAAAATGGAATCTATTATTAAGCAAAAATCTCATCATCGCATTCATACAAGTGCATTTATAGCCTAACTTATATTACCTGCATTTTATACGGGGGCACGGCAGTTCGCCCCGGAAAAGCACACACAAGAGTCATTTGAAATATCAAAACAAATAAAATTATGACTTTTTTACTGAGGTGAATATCTCTGTTTTGACTAAAAGCTGTCACTTATTTTCACTTTCGATCTCACAATGTTCTGTTAATAAGCTCTCTACACTGCACAATGAATCTCTTGTTTACATCGCATTTACACTTTGTTATAATGAGTGGATTCCTGAGCTTGCAGAACTCAGCAAAAACATTTTGAGCGCTGAGTGTATTCTAACTTGAACACTTCAGGTCATTGCGTTCAAGAAATTAACAGATATGTCTGTGATTGGCTATATTGTTCAACGCTGCATGTTTCAGCAATCAGATGGGGCCCCCTAAAGATTTGGACTTTACTGGTGGCACTTTTTTTGAATTATTAAAAAACAGCTGGATCATATGAGTAATTTATGTGAGAATCAGATCTCAGAGCTAGCACTGTAAGGTGTTGATTCACTACAAAGAACTGAATCATATGAATGATTTACTTCAGAATCAGACGTCAGTGGTCGCACTGTATGTTCTTGATGCACTAAAAAGAACCATATCATATGAGTCATTTACTTGAGATTTTGATTTTACTGAAAGAACTGGATCATTTGAGTCATTTACTTGAGATTTGACTTGAGTACTGTTTGCACTCTTTTTGATTCATTAAAAAGAACTGAATCATACGAGTCATTTACTTGTGAATCAGACTTCAATGATTGAAAAAACTGGATCATATGAAACATTTACTTGCAAGTCAGACTTTAATGATTGCACTGTATGTTCTTGATTCGCTAACAAGAACTGGATCATATGAGTAATTTACTTGAGAATCAAACTCTACAGGTTGCACTGTATGTTTTTGATCTGCTAAAAAGAACTGATTCTCAAGTAAATGTCTCATATGATCCAGTTCTGTTTCGGAAATCAAAAGCATACAGTGCAACCTGTAAACTTTGATTCTCAAGTAAATGACTTACATTATCCAAACATTACAGGTTGCACTGTATGCTTTTGATTTACTAAAAAGAACTGGATCATATAAGGCATTTACTTGAGAATCAGACGTCAATTGCACTGTATGTTGATTCACTAAAAAGAACTGGATCATATGAGTCATTTACCTGAGATTTGAACTTTACTGGTAGCACTTTTTGATTAATTAAAAAGAACTGGATCTTATGAGTCATTTCCTTAAGAGTCAGAACTAAATTGTCACACTGTATGTTATTATGTTAACTTTGCTAGTAACACTGTATGTTTTTGATTCACTAAAACAATCCAGATCATGAGAATAATTGGTCACACTCTGGAAGGATCCACATGTGAGAACTATTAACAGAATTGAGTGTCATGAAAGTCACTTGATTCTGTTATTGTGTTTTAGTGGTTTTGTTTCCTAACCCTAAACCTCTATCACTCTTTATCACCTTCTTAAACCCAAGTCAGATATCACACCATAGGATTCTCTCAATCTCATTTAATCTCTTGCATTTTTCAGAGAATTAGACATGTCTATGCAGAACATGGATGAAACTTTCCTTGCCATCCTCTAAAGGAAGTGTTTTTCTCAAACCCATTATATATGTTTCCCTGCAGACTCATGTGGTTAACTTGTGGTTTATTTTGTCATTCAGCTTCCAACTTCAGTCTTATTTCTTAAGGTTCCCTTTGGAAGGGTTATTAATAGCAGTTACGCAAAAAGTTACTTAAAACTCTAAAGTTAAGTGAATGTTGGGTGAACTTTTAGATAATGATAGCTTGAGATTAGGGTTGTAACGGTTTCAGTTTCTCACGGTTCGGTACATATTGCGGTTTTGGGATCATGGTTTGGTTCTTTTTCCAAAAGAACACTCTTCTACTTGTTAAGAAAAAACGGTTTGCCTTAAATTTAAAAAAGACTTTTATATTACTAAATAAACATTTGTGACCCTGGACCACAAAGCCAGTCATAAGGGTCAGTTTTTTGAAATTGAGATTTATACATCATCTGAAATACAAGTATTTGAAATCTGAGGGTGCAAAAAAACTAAATATTGAGAAAATTGCCTTTTAAGTTGTCCAAATTAAGTTCTTAGCAATGCATATTACTAATATGAAACTTGAGCAAAAAATACCTAACTAAAATGTACTAGAATTACACCTAGGGCTAATTTATTAAAATGTATAGTTTGTATGCTCTGCTTTGTGTGCAAAAAATACAAATGTTATAAACAGCACTTTAAACATAATAAAAAAGGAACAAAAATTAAAACCACAAGTCATAGATAATAAATAGAAACAAAAGGTTTCTAGTCAAACTAGTCAGAGGTCTTCTGAATATATTAACATGTTGCTGTCATTTATTTTTTTCTGCAAATGTAAGTGACTCATTATTATAATCTCTGACAACAAATATATATATACACTGCCTTTCACAAGTTTGGGATCCTTAAGACTTGTAATGTTTTTAAAGAAGTCTATTATACTCATCAAGGCTGCATTTATTTGATCAAACATACAGAAAAAAACCTGTAATTGTCACGTCCACACACACAAGGAGAGGGTAAGTATATTTCAAGGTATTTATTAACAGACGTGCACACTTCAAACAGGTGAGAATAGACTTCGGTATCCGAGTCATCAAACACAGTCCAATAAGGTAAACACAAGTTCATAGGCAATCGCCAGCAAGAGTAACAGTCACTTCCCTTAAAGTGGTTAACGTATGCTTCACAGGTTGATCCAGATGCAGTCCGTGAGGAGCACAGGAGAATCGAGAGAAGGAGGAGAAGATCCAAGGAGAGGTGTCCATGTAACTACGATTCCAGCCGGTGAGTGAATGACAGAGGTGAGTATATAAAGGGAGTGGTGATTGGCTGGTTGGTGATGGATCACGGTGATTGGGGCTGAGGGAACGTGCTGAGGGTGTGACATCACCCCCTCCTCCACGGGTGACTCCTGGCACCCAAGAGCGGCGACGGGGACGACCTCGGCCTCGGGGAGCTGGGCGTTCCGGGTGCTGTTGGTGGAACTCTTCGAGGAGAGCAGGGTCCAAGATGTCATCACGGGGTACCCACGATCTCTCCTCGGGTCCAAACCCCTCCCAGTCCACGAGGTACTGGAGTCGGCCGTTCCGCCGCCGGGAGTCTAGGATCTCTTGGACCTGGTAGATGTCGTCACCGAGGATTTCCGGTTGGTCTGGAGGAGGAGGTGGTTCCGGTTCTGCTGAGGATGGGAACAGAGGGTCAGTGAGACGTGAAACGAGGGAGAGATCCGATAACGTGGAGGTAAGTTCAGCCGGTAGGTGACGGGATTTATTTGTGAGTGGATGGTGAATGGCCCTATGTAGCGGGGACTCAGCTTCTTACTGGGCAGCCGGAGGCGGATGTCCCGGGTAGAGAGCCATACCTGGTCTCCAGGAAGGTAAACAGGATTAGGTAACCTGTGGCGATTAGCGTACTCCGTGTGCCTCCGAACTGCCCGTTGAAGATGGACATGGGCTGAGTCCCACACCCTCTCGCTCACCCGGAACCAGTGATCTACCGCAGGCACTTCGGAGGGTTCTCCGGTCCATGGGAACAGTGCAGGTTGGTAGCCTAGAACACATTGAAACGGGGTTAAACCAGTAGATGTCTGACGGAGGGAATTTTGTGCATAATCAGCCCACGGTAGATACTGGCTCCAGGTGTCTTGATGTTGGGAGCAGTACGTCCGGAGGTAACGGGAGATCTCCTGTATTTTCCGCTCGGTCTGCCCGTTTGTTTGAGGGTGGTATCCAGATGACAAGCTGACTGTGGTGCCTAGCAGTTGGAAGAACGCCCGCCAGACCCTGGAAATGAACTGAGGCCCTCTGTCGGATACGATGTCCTCAGGAAGTCCGAAGTTCCGGAACACATGCTGGAACAATGCTTCAGCTGTTTCTAGAGCTGTGGGAAGACCCTTAAGAGGGATTAGTTTACAGGCTTTAGAGAAACGATCAACAACCACAAGAATTGTGGTGTACCCTCGAGAGGGAGGTAGATCCGTGGCAAAATCCACTCCTAGATGGGTCCAGGGTCGGCGGGGAATGGGCAATGGTTGGAGTTTTCCTTCAGGTAAACGACGGGGTGTGGTGTTGATGGCGCAGACCGAGCACCCCCGGACGTACCGATCCACGTCCCTGGTCATGTTGGGCCACCAGTATTTCTGCTGGAGGAGCGAGAGGGTTCGCCTACTGCCAGGGTGTCCTGAGCCAGGAGACGTGTGCGTACTATCCAGTAACGGAAGCCGATGATTGTTAGGGACATAGGTACGGCCTGGAGGAAGTTCAGGAGGTGCAGGTTCCTCGAAGGTGGCGGTCCGGATGTCCTCATCAAGTTGCCATTGGATAGGTGCTAGGAAGACAGATGGAGGTAGAACAGGGTCAGGTGTGTCAACAGTAGGATCAGGGGAATACATACGGGATAATGCGTCTGCCTTGGTGTTCTTGTGACCGGGTTGATAGGTGATTTGGAAGTTGAAGCGTGCAAAGAATAGTGACCAGCGTGCTTGGCGTGCATTTAATCTCTTGGCTTGTTGGAGGTACTGGAGGTTTTTGTGATCGGTTACCACGGTGAAAGGAAATTGGGCTCCCTCTAACCAGTGCCGCCACTCTTCGAGGGCCAACTTAATGGCCAGCAACTCACGATCACCTATTCCGTAGTTCCGTTCAGCTGGGGTGAGTTTTTTGGAGTAGTACGCACACGGATGGAGGGATTGGGGTTCACCAGACCATTGTGACAGAACAGCTCCGACGCCTACGTCTGCCGCATCCACTTCCACTATGAAGGGCTTTGACGGGTCAGGATGTTGGAGTATAGGCGCTGATGTAAACATGAACTTAAGGTGGTCGAAGGCTTGTTGAGCTTCAGGGGTCCATTGAAGTACCTTACGTCCTCCCTTCAGGAGGGAGGTAAGAGGTGCTGAGAGGAGACTATAGTTCTTAATAAAGCGGCGGTAAAAGTTGGCGAAGCCCAAGAAGCGTTGGAGTTCTTTTACCGTTTTGGGTTCCGCCCAGGTGGTTACTGCATCTACCTTACCAGGCTCCATACGAACTCCCTCCGCAGAGATCACGTATCCGAGGAAGGAGACGGTGGGCTGATGGAATTCGCATTTCTCCTGCTTCAGGTAGAGTTGGTATTCACGGAGACGTTGAAGGACCTGGCGAACATGGTCGTGGTGTTCTTCTAGGTTTCGTGAATAGATCAGGATATCATCAATGTAGATGATGGTAAAACGATGGAGGAAATCACGGAAGATTTCATTCATGAAGTTTTTAAATATGGATGGACTGTTGGCCAGGCCGTAGGGCATCACCTGATATTCATAGTGTCCAGTCGGGGTAATAAAGGCGGTCTTCCACTCGTCCCCTTCTCGGATACGGATCAGGTTGTAGGCACTGCGGAGGTCGAGCTTGGTAAAGATGCGGGCCTCTCGTAACTCCTCTAGAGCTGCTGGAACTAGTGGAAGTGGATAGGCAAACTTTACCGTAGCTTCATTCAGCACCCGATAGTCTATGCAGGGTCGGAGTCCTCCATCCTTCTTCGGGACAAAGAAGAAACTGGACGCTGCTGGGGACGTGGAAGGTCTGATGAACCCTTGTTGTAGTGCCTCTTGGATGTAGTCATTCATGGCCTCCTGCTCAGGACGAGAAAGAGGATAGACCTTTCCATGGGGTAGTTTAGCATCTGGCAGTAGGTCGATACTACAGTCCCAGGGCCGGTGAGGTGGTAGTTGCGTGGCTCGTTCCTTGCTGAAGACATCTGAGAAGGATTGATAGATGGTGGGAATGGTGACTGTGGAATGAGTGTTGGGACTCTCTATGGTGGTTGCATTGAGGGAAACAGCGGGACGAGGTTGTTGTGAAGCGGACGAGGGAGAACGGTATCCGTGGTTCTGGCATCCTGTACTCCAGCCTAGGATTTCTCCTGTGCTCCAGTCGATGTGAGGTTGATGTTCTGCTAGCCACGGTCTGCCCAGGATGACGTCCACATTTGCTCGGGGAAGTACGAGAAGGGTTAATTTCTCACGATGGTCATATGGAGAAATTAGTGTTACCTCTTTGGTTCGTCGGGAGATTTTACCGTCGCCCAATGGTGAGTTCTGAATGGTAATGATGCGATATTTGATCTCATTTTTAACAGTGGGAATTCGATGCTTGGCAATGAAATGTGAGGAGATAAAGTTGCCAGCCGCTCCAGAATCCACAAGGACATGTATGGGGAGAGTACGAGAGTCCACAGTTAGGTTTGCAGAAATACGGGGTAAGTGAGATATGGCAGGAGAAATGGCTACTGTACTCACCATTGGACGAGGTGGTCGAACTGGGCAGACGTTGATGAGATGGGAGGCTTCTCCGCAATATAGGCACAGACGGTTGTCAATGCGACGTTTCCGCTCTGCAGGATCCAGATAGGATAGGAATCGGTGATCATGGGTTCTTCACTGTCTCGTTGGGGTGACGGAGCTCTGCATGGGAGAGAACTAGCCACAGACAATGTAGAGGGACAGGCAGAGAGATGCTGCGAGACACCAGTAGCTTTCTTTATAAAAGTCTCTAGCGGTACATTATCATCATAGATGACCATATGTTTGCGAATTTGTGGCTTGAGCCCTTGACGATAAGCTGCCAGGAGAGCAATCTGATTCCAACCACTATGGGCTGCTAGAGAGCGGAAGCGCAAGGTGTACTCGTGTATGCTGGCAGTACCTTGACGCAGAGTGATGAGTTCATCGTGCACTGATAGGGGAGTGAGAGCGGCTCCGAACACTTCCTTGAAGTGCGAGGTGAAAGCATTGTGTGAGGCTATCGCTGGACTCCTTGATTCCCAGAGCGCATTGGCCCATTGAAGTGCCGGTCCAGTGAGAAGTGAAACCATGAAGGAGATTTTGGAGATTTCGTTAGGGAAATGGTGAGCATTCGCTTCAATGTAGAGAGAGCTTTGAAGGAGGAAACCATCACATCCGCCTGGATCGCCGGAATAATTCAGGGGGCGAGAGATGGGTGTGTTGGAGATCGTCGTGGTGTTAGCTCTGGTCGTAAGGGGAACAGATTGCAGAGCTTGACGGAGGGCATTCACCATTTCGGCGAATGGATCGGGAGAAGCAGTGGCTGATGACGTTGACGCCTCCATGAGCGAGCTGTAGTAATTTTCCGGGCTGGAATCCTGTCACGTCCACACACACAAGGAGAGGGTAAGTATATTTCAAGGTATTTATTAACAGACGTGCACACTTCAAACAGGTGAGAATAGACTTCGGTATCCGAGTCATCAAACACAGTCCAATAAGGTAAACACAAGTTCATAGGCAATCGCCAGCAAGAGTAACAGTCACTTCCCTTAAAGTGGTTAACGTATGCTTCACAGGTTGATCCAGATGCAGTCCGTGAGGAGCACAGGAGAATCGAGAGAAGGAGGAGAAGATCCAAGGAGAGGTGTCCATGTAACTACGATTCCAGCCGGTGAGTGAATGACAGAGGTGAGTATATAAAGGGAGTGGTGATTGGCTGGTTGGTGATGGATCACGGTGATTGGGGCTGAGGGAACGTGCTGAGGGTGTGACAGTAATATTGTGAAATGTTATTACAATAAAATAATGGCTTCTATTCTTATATACTATAAATTCTAAATTATTCCTGTGATGCAAAGCTTAATTTTCATCAGCTATTGCTCCAGTCTTAAGTGACACATTATCCTTCAGAAATCATTCTAATATGCTGATTTATTATCAGTGTTGGGGACAGTTGTGCTGACAAAATATTTTCACATTCAAATCTTTTCTAATAATATAAGTCTTTGCTATCACTTTTTATCTATTTAACACATCCTTGGTAAATAAAATATTAATTTCTTTCAAGAGAAGAAAGAATAAAAATGTACTGACCCCAAACTTTTGAACGGTAATGTATATTGTTGCAAAAGTTTTTTTTTTTTTTTTTTTTTAATAAATGCTGTTCTTTTAAACTTTTTATTCATCAAAGAATCCTGAAAAAATTATCACAGGTTTCAAAAAAACATTAAGCAGCATAGCTGTTTTCAACACTGATAACAAATCAGCATATTAGAATGATTTCTGACGATCATACGACGCTGAAGAAAATTCAGCTTTGAGCACAGGAAAAAAAATAGACTTTGATGTGTATTAAAATAGAAAAATGTTATTTTATATCAAAATCATATTTCACAGTATAAATTTTTTTCTATACATTTGATAAAATAAACAAAGCCTATAGAAACTTCTTTAGAAAAAAACATTAAGCAATCTTACTGATCCTAAACTTTTGAACAGCAGTGTGTATATATAAAAAATTCAGTACATATAATGCGCTCCTTTCTGATGCACTCCTTCATGCACATGCATCGTTAAGCCTTACATTTAACCGTGACTTGATTACTGATAAAAAAACAAATTGTGTAATATGAATGTAATAGAGTCTGATTGTCCAAAGCTTCTAATGACAGTGGTGAGGCTGATCACACAAGACAAATCTCAAATCATAAATAAATCTAGAGATCAAAAAATGTTTTATATATTTGATATTTATATAGCTAGAATTCCACTAAAATGCTCCTCAATTTGTTTACATATTTTTACACCCCTACTTGACGCTCTTTTTAACAATTTCAGATTTTGGAGCAAATTATTTGGAGCCTTAGGTGAAACCCTGGGTTAGATTCCCAGGGAATACATGATCTGGTAATACAGCATATAAAGTGTCTGAAAATGCTTTAATGTAAAATGTACGACTAAGCTTTCGACTCTTCTTCTAAAAGAAAAGACAAAACCAGTTTTTTATGGTTTTGTCTTTGTGCTTCATGTCTGCCCTTGATTCCTTGTGAAATACATATATTTTCTGCCAATAAAAGCCATGGAAATGTTAATGAACTCCTTAGTGACTCCATTCCCGTATATAAAATTCTCGCCACACCCTTCTTATAGTCACGTTCTTTCAGTATCTCTGCTGAGAATGAGTGTATAGGGGACTGGATGTCCTGAGTTTTGCCAGCCCTCATAATTCAATGTTAAGCTTATCATGGCTGAGTGGCTTTTTATCCAGGACTTGTTCGCAGTCGGCGCTGTTTCTAATCCTCTCCACACGTAGGTCTGTGTCCCCTCAATGTGCGTTTCTTTCCGAGGAAATTTCCATAGCAATACTACAATAGTGCAGAATGTTTCTTCTGAAAAGTGTCGGAATGAACCACAGAGAAGTACCACGGTGCAGAACAGAATTTAGCCATGTGCGTTGTTTATTTGAATGATCATTTGAATATGTTAAATATGTGATATATTGATTATGAGCTGTTTGAATATTTAAATAGGAGGCAAGATGACATGAAAGGGTTTGAATGTGCAGTGTGAAGGCTGATCACATATGAGGCAAATACTTCCGCTGATAGAGTCACTTGTCGTTTCTTGGAACAATAATATGACTGTTTACTGAATCATATCCTGTTTAATTTGAATGGCATGAAAGAGTGAGTAAAAGACAATGAGAGAGAGAGAGAGAGAGAGAGAGAGAGAGAGAGAGAGAGAGAGAGATAAAGAGTGTACTAGTCACGAGTCTCTACAGTGATATCACATTTACACTGGAAATAAGCTATTAAGTATGTTGTTTTTTAAAGAAAGTACTTTTGTTCATCAAGCCTGCATTCATTTGATCCAAAATACAGCAAAATCAGTAATATTGTGAAATATTTTTTACTCTTTAAAATAACTGCTTTCTATTTGAATATATTTTAAAATGTCATTTATTCCTGGGATCAAAGCTACATTTTCAGCATCATTACTCCAGTCTTCAGTGTCACATGGTCTTTCAGAAATCATTCTAATATGCTGATTTGCTGTTCAATAAACATTTTTATTATTATCGATATTTAAAACAGTTGAGTACATTTTTTTCAGGTTTATTTGATGAATAGAAAGATCCAAAGATCAGCGTTTATCTGAAATAAAAATATTTTGTAACATTATACACTATACCATTCAAAAGCTTTTTAACAGATAAATGCCGTTTTTCTAAACTTTTTATTCATCAAAGAAACCTGAAAAAATCTGCTCGGCTCTTTTCAACATAATAATAATGTTTTTTGAGCAGCAAATCAGAATATTTGAATGATTTTTGAAGGATCATGTGACTGGAGTAATGATGCTAGAAATTCAGCTTTGAAATCAAAGGAGTAAATTACATTTTAAAATATATTCAAATAGAAATATTTTTAAAAAGTAAAAATATTTCAGAATTGTACTGTTTTTGCTGTACTTTGGATCAAATAAATGAGATGACTTGGTGAGCAGAAGAGACTTCTTTAAAAACATTTAAAACCATACTGTTCAAAAACTTTTGACTGGTATTGTGATCAACTTGTTTTTTAGCATAATTAATAGGAAATGTTTCTTGAGCACTAGATCAGCATATAAGAATGATTTCTGAAGGATCTTGTGACACCCAAAGGCTGATTCATTCTAGATGTATGCTTATTGCAGTATATATAAAATAAAATGGTAGAGGCCATATTACATACGATCAGTGTTGTGCAAGTTACGTCCAAAATGTAATACATTATATATTACTAGTTACTGTCTTTTAAAAGTAATTAGTTACATTACAATATTACTGTCTCTAAATTGTAATGTGTTACACTACTTTTAAGTTACTTTTGAGTTACTTTTATCAAAATATCCACAGATTATAAAATGCCAAAATATAAGTTTATAGCTGCTCATTATACATTAAGTTTAGGATAGCATAAAATTATAAAAACATATTTAGGTAGGCCTACCGGTATGTCTATTAATGTTACGTTGTAGTTTAGGTTAAACATGGATAAGCACAAACCGCATTAACACATTCATGAATAACACCGGTAAATAAAGAGAAGTGTTATAATGTACAATCATTAAACATAATAAATAGCCTATAGGCTATTTTAAATGATTTTCAGAACAAAACAAGAATGAAGAATATAAGTTGCTAAACCAGCCAAAACGAATGACGGTAAAAGCGAAACTAAAAGCAAACGCGTTGTTTTCACGCAGCCTACCTCTCTCATTCGGCATGAATCCATTTAAATGTGTCCATATTCGTGATGTATTTGAATGCCAAACTATTATGTAAACCAGGATTTGTACTTAACGTGCTTATAAAACATCCTAGCAAATTTGAGCAAATATATGTTTGCCCCAAACTCAGGCTAAACGGCATGGATTGTACTACGCAGTACGCACTATTTCATTTTACCAGTGTTTCTATATTTGGTTGACTGTATTTTATTCTTATAATTAACATACTGCAATGTTTGCAGTGCTGTATGTGCGTGAGGCGCCGGCATAATCGAATAGCGGAACAACAACTCCGTCATTTTTGGTCATACAGATCATTCAAAACTGCAGTGTGTTTACTTTTATTTCTGTCATCTCGGTTCCCACTCCGTGAACTTTCGTAGAGCGCCGCTCCACACAAAAATGAACCAAACTCAGTAGCATATGTCACTCAGTCTTTTCCTTTCATTTTGAAAATCTGTTAATTAGGCTATTTATGTCAGATATATTTCGCGTATTCATTCATTTTATATTAGTGGTGGGCCGTTATCGGCGTTAACGTGCTGCGTTAACGCGAGACTCTTATCGGGCGATAAAAAAAATATCGCCGTTAATCTATTCTCAAAGTTGGGTTGGGAGCTGGGTCTAAACTACGCAAGATATGATGACTTTCACCTTGATATTTTAGAGCGGATGACGTATACCTAGTCGAATTGCACTGTAGGGGGCGAGAACGAGTCTTCTACTTCTGTGAAATTACCACATCAAATGAGACGTGCAAACATGAATGCAGCTATGAAGCCGCTTCAGGGCAGGTGCGTTGCTAGACCCTTTTTACTGGGGCACGTGAGTTATAATTTACTTTGATAATCCTGAAATAAAGACATTAAACTATATGCAACAACTGAATTGACGCTTCTAAAAGGAACACAGTTTAATGGAAGACTATGCACGCAGAAATCCATGCCCCTGCGCATCTGTGTATTTAACGGCAACGCGCACGTCGTGCAGCCTTTTGCGCAGAAGTACTTGGTTACACAAGTTTGTATAGGTAATTATGTTGTAAATGCAATTGTCAAGCAGTTTGTGATGCATTTTGGAAACAGGAGATGAGCGCCTGATCTAATGCACCACCTGGCCCGTTCTCGAAGACTTACTTTTAGTCATTATTTGGGTAGCACACATATTCTGAATGCCTTCAGCAGAATTCAAATTAGCCATTTTAATCTAGATTAATCTAGATCAATTCCAAGATTTAATCTAGATTAATTTAGATTAAAAAAATTAATCTATGCCCACCCCTATTTTATATACAGACTATGATTTCATAAAAACAGATTTTGTCATTTTTAGCTTAATTTTTGTTGCTTGTCTGCGCTTGCCTGCTGCATTTTTTCTCTTCTCCGACTCCGCAGCTCTCTTCGTTAGTTTATTGTTAGTGGCACCAGTCCAGGTGTTTCCAGGAGTTACTCGTGCTATTTCTCCATAACGGGAGTGTGTCCATCTCACAAATGTAAGAAACCGTCTCTGCAGTCATCTTAACCATCGAATTCCAGCAGCAGGAAGACAATTTTGAGTTAAAATATGTTGATGTAACTTGCGTTACTGAGATTGTAACGAGTAATGTTATTACCCATATTGTATGAGTAATGCATTATATTACTGCGTTACAGCCAAAAGTAATAAACTACTGTAATACATTACTTTTGTAATGCGTTACTCCCAACACTGCATACAATGCAGAGAGGTCAGAGCATCGCACATCTTTCTTATAAGAAACACACATTAGCAATTATAAGGCCAGTAATAGTTAAACTTTTGACCTGTACAGTATAACGGTTAACTGTGGACTGTAACCTGTGGCTGTTAATGCATCAGGATATTTCTCAAGTGTAATGTAGACCTGCTTTTGTATCCATAGCAACAGGTCTTAATGCACCGTTATCCTGCAGATGTCACAAGGGTGATGTTTACTGTGCTTTAGTTTGTCTCAGCTTTCAATCTTGATGTTTTGACTGTGGCCTAATAGGGCTCTTTTTCCCTTACAGTGCTTAATCTTGATGCTTAAATGATAAAAAAAAAAAAACACTCTCAAAACCTTTGTGTTTATATTTGTATGTTTCTGCTCTGTGCAGTGCTGCCAGATGAAGAGCTTTTATCTTGGGTCAATAACTTAAAAGAGAGCACTCAAGTCTACTTTAGTTTGTACAATTTCGTAACTCCAGAATAACAATAGGATGTATTGCATAGGTTGAAATACTACATCAGAATACAGAAAAGAGTGCAAAGAAATTATTACTATTCTTTAGAGCTACAAAGATCTTTAGGGGAGATGAGAGAGTGTTGTAACTTACAAGACAAAAAAATTAAGTAGAAATACATACATTTCTCATCTGAATCCTAATTTGTAGACCTGCATTTGCCACGGTTATGAGAGTAACTAATGTACACACACAAACACACACAGCTACATTGTATATATTTGGAATTGTTAGCTTTTAAAAGTACTTAATATTAAGGGTGAGCTTTAAATGGAATGGTATAAAATTGTAGTTAATTTAATTTTCATGTACAAATTTTAAATTAATGTCTTTTTGTTTCATTCGTATCATATTCCACATTACTTACTGTTACAGCTGTTTAAACAGCACCGTCTGTACTTGACAATTATTTACAGTCTGTACACTATATAAAAGAACTTTTGAAATTTACAGTAAATAACGTCTAGGTTACGTAGGTAACCCTCGTTCCCTGAAGGAGGGAACGGAGACGTTACATGGGAATTCGCTTAGAATCCAATCATCTCTGAGCCTTATACAAAAGGCCAATGAAAATTGGCGAGTGGCATTTGCATGACGCGCCACGCCCCGTACATACGGGTATAAATAGCGACGTCATGCGCCAGTCAGACAGGTTCTTCGCTGAGGAGCCGGATTGAGCCGGCGTCAGCGCGACGACAGGGACGTGGCAGGGGATGTAACGTCTCCGTTCCCTCCTTCAGGGAACGAGGGTTACCTACGTAACCTAGACGTTCCCCTTCAGTCGAATCACTTCGACGTTACATGGGAACTGACCCTATGGAACAAGCCACGTCCCTGCGCCGCGTTACGCAACGACCACGTGCCGGCAGGCGGACGTGTCAACAGGCGGACGTTAACGTAACCTTCCCAACGCCCTGGGGCCCGAGAAGGGGGGCCCCAGGGATGCCAGAAACTGAAGCAGGGGTTGGGGGGGCGGAGACATGAATTCTGTCCATGTGAAAGTAAGAAATTCAATATATCCATAAGGGGGTTTTAGGGATATACGAGGGAAACAGAGGCCTTCTGGTTGACCCCTGGAAAAATATAGAGAAAAATAGCCACAACCTGCGGGGCGAAGGAGACCCGGCAGGAGCACAGTCAAGAGCTACTCCGCGTCTAGCCCGGACTGAGGGGCATGGAGGACCCAGGTTCGCCGGAGGGAACAAACTGGGAGATAGCGCACGGATCCACGTGGGAATGGCGCAGCAAGCCGACACTAGCCGTCCTCCCGGTCACCTGTCAGAACTCGGGAAGAGACGGCCTCTAAGCGAAGGTTGTAAAACCTGGCAAAGGTATTTGGTGTCGCCCAGCCGGCAGCTCTGCAGATGTCCGCTAATGAGGCGCCATGTGCCAACGCGTAGGAAGATGCAACACTCCGTGTGGAGTGGGCATGCAAGCCTAAGGGGCAAGGCTCTCCCTGATATAAGTAAGACAGGGAGATGGCTTCTACCACCCAATGCGCCAACCTCTGTTTGGAGACAGCATTCCCTTTCTGCTGACCTCCGAAGCAGACAAAGAGCTGCTCGGTGCGTCTGAAGTGCCGAGTGCGGTCTACGTAGGTGCGCAGAGCACGGACTGGACACAACGATGCTATAGCTGGGTCTGCCTCCTCCAAGGGCAGAGCTTGCAGGTTCACCACCTGATCGCGGAAAGGCGTGGTGGGAACCTTGGGCACATAGCCGGGCCGGGGTCTCAGGATGACGTGAGAATCGCCGGGCCCGAACTCCAGGCACGCTTCGTCGACAGAGAAAGCTTGCAGATCCCCCACCCTCTTGATGGAGGCCAACGCAGTCAGGAGCGCTGTCTTTAATGACAGAAACTTAAGCTCAACTGAGGCGAGGGGCTCGAAGGGAGGTCCCCGCAGGCCCTGGAGGGCGACGGAGAGGTCCCAAGAGGGTACGAGGCGCGGTCTGGGAGGATTGATCCTCCTAGCGCCTCTGAGGAATCTAACGACCAGAGGGTGCTTCCCTAGGGATGATCCATCCACTGCATCGTGATGTGCGGCAATAGCGGCAACATACACTTTGAGAGTCGAAGGGGACAGCCTGCGCTCCAACTTCTCTTGCAGGAAGGAAAGCACTACTGCAATCGTGCATCTCTGAGGGTCCTGTTCTCGTGAGGAACACCAGTCGACGAATAGACCCCACCTCAGTGCGTACGCCTGCCTTGTAGAGGGGGCTCGGGACTGAGTGATGGTTTCTACCACGGCCTGTGGAAGGCCGGCGAGGTCTGAAGCGTCCCGTCCAGGAGCCAGACGTGCAAGTTCCATAGATCGGGACGTGGGTGCCAGATAGTGCCCATCCCCTGAGAAAGAAGGTCCTTCCTCAAGGGGATTTTCCAGGGAGGGGCTGCCGCGAGGGAATTGAGTTCTGGGAACCAGGTCCTGGCAGGCCAGTATGGGGCGACCAGGAGAACCTGCTCCTCGTCCTCCCTGATCTTGCACAGGGTCTGTGCAAGGAGGCTCACTGGGGGAAAGGCGTACTTGGGCCCCGGAGGCCAGCTGTGGGCCAGAGCGTCCCTGCCGAGGGATACCTCGTTGAGGGAGAAGAACTGCTGGCAGTGGGAGGATTCGGGGGAGGCAAACAGATCTATCTGGGCCTCCCCGAAATGCCTCCAAATCAGCTGGACTGACTCGGGGTGGAGTCGCCATTCTCCAGGGAGGGTGGACTGCCGTGAGAGCTGATCGGCTGCACGGTTGAGTTCCCCCGGAATGTGAATGGCACGTAGCGATTTCAGCCACGTTTGACTCCAGAGGAGCAGACGGCGGGCGAGTTGTGACATGCGACGAGAGCGGAGGCCGCCCTGGCGGTTGATATAAGCCACAGTCGCAGTGCTGTCGGTACGCACAAGTACGTGCTTCTGACGCAACGTCGGTCGGAAGCGACGAAGGGCCAGAAGCACAGCCAGCAACTCGAGGCAATTGATGTGCCACTGCAGTCGAGGTCCTGTCCAGGAGCCCGAAGCTGCTTGCCCGTTGCACACAGCACCCCAACCCGTGGTGGAGGCATCCGTGTAAACCACGATGTGCCTGGACACCTGCCCCAGGGGTACTCCGGCCTGGAGAAAGGCAGGGTCTGACCACGGGCTGAACAGGCGGCGACACTGCGGGGAAACGCCAATCCGGAGTGTGCCACGGTGCCATGCCCGTCTCGGGACTCGGTCGTGTAGCCAGTGCTGAAGCGGTCTCATATGAAGCAACCCCAGCGGCGTTACCGCGGCCGCAGCTGCCATATGCCCCAGGAGCCTCTGAAAAGTTTTTAGAGGAACCGCTGTCTTGTGCCTGAATAAATCTAGACATCTCAGCACCGACTGAGCGCGCTCGTTGGTGAGACGGGCTGTCATGGAGACCGAGTCCAGCTCCACACCGAGAAAAGAGATCCTCTGCACTGGGGAGAGTTTGCTCTTTTCTCGGTTGACCTGAAGGCCCAGGCGGCTGAGGTGCTGAAGCACCAGGTCCCTCTGGTCGCATAGCACCTCTCGAGAGTGGGCTATCAGAAGCCAGTCGTCGAGATAGTTGAGGATGCGGAAACCTGACAGCCAAAGAGGGGCCAGGGCCGCTTCCGCAACCTTGGTGAAAACGCGAGGAGAGAGGGACAGGCCGAATGGGAGAACTTTGTACTGGTATGCTCGACCCTCGAACGCAAACCGAAGAAAGGGCCTGTGGCGAGGAAGAATCGAGACATGGAAGTACGCGTCCTTCAGGTCGATGGCTGCAAACCAATCCTGGGGACGAATGCATGTGAGCATGCGCTTCGTCGTGAGCATCTTGAACGGCAGCCTGAGAAGGGACCGATTCAGGACTCTGAGATCCAGGATGGGTCTTAACCCACCACTCTTTTTGGGCACGATGAAGTAGGGACTGTAAAACCCTGACCTCATCTCGGCTGGAGGGACAAGCTCGATCGCATCCTTCGCCAGTAGGACTGCGACCTCTGCACGCAGGACAGCGGCGTGGGTGTCTGAGTGGACACGAGTGTGAAGGACACCTCTGTACCTGGGCGGAGCTTTGGCGAACTGAATCGCATAGCCGAGACGTACCGTCCGTATCAACCACCGCGAGGGGCTGGGGAGCTGAAGCCAGGCCCCCAAGCGCCTCGACAGGGGTGTCAAGGGAACGTTGACCGACGTGACCGTGGTGGGGCAGCCTAGGGGGGGAACAGGAAGGGGAGACAAGCTGCTCTGAGCAGGGCCTACCTTCTTCCCAGGTTCCCGCGCTGGCGAAAGACAGCTCCGAGTCCGGCTCCGAGAGGGCATCCTGGTGCCGCCCGGAACGGGAACACGGGGCCGAGGCCCCGGAGGTGAAGGAAATTGCTCTTTTATTGAAGTTGTGGGTACCGCCGACCCGTGGGCCGGCGGCAGCGTTAAAGTGCACAACAACCCCCGGCCCTCCAGCGGGAGCGGGGACGTAGATGTTCTCGTCCCCTGAAGAACAAACTTCTCCACCTCCGGGTTGCCCGCGTCAGGGACGTTTCGCGGCTCTTTTGCGGGTGTTCTTTGCAGGTCCCTGAGAGGCGGGCGGCGCCGCACCCCCGCGGCCGGCTCGACGTCGGGCCGTCTCCTTCTTGGGTTCAGCAGGCGACGGAGCAGGTTTGGTGGGGGCCGCGGGGGGGCGCCCTCGGCGACGAGCGGGGGGAGGCTGAGCCACCGGCGGCGGGATGGGTCTAGACTCGCGGCGGGGCAAGATGTGTTGAATGGCCTCCCTCTGCTTCTGGACTGCCAAGAACTGCTGGGCAAAGTCCTCGACAGTGTCGCCGAATAGGCCACTCTGGGAGATAGGAGCGTCAAGAAAGCGAGCCTTGTCGACGTCTGCCATCTGGGCCAGAGTGAGCCATAGGTGTCGCTCCTGGACCACGGCTGTGGACATCACCTGACCAAGGGAACGCGCCGTGACCTTCGTCGCCCGTAGGGCGAAGTCGGTGGCGGCGCGGAGTTCTTCCATAACCCCCTGGTCGGGACCACCCTCGTGCAGCTGTTTCAGGGCCTGGGCCTGATACACTTGAAGGATCGCCATAGCATGCAGGGCGGTGGCGGCCTGTCCAGCGGCGTGGTAAACGCGGCCCGCAAGAGCGGACGAGCGCTCGCACGCCCTGGACGGGAGATGCGGACGATCCCTCCAGGTGGCGGCGCCGCGTGGGCACAAGTGCACCGCCACAGCGCGCTCGACCCGGGGAATCGCTGCATACCCCCTGGCCGCCCCGCCATCGAGGGTGGCGAGGGGAGAGGAGCTGGGGCGGGGCCGTGATGAGAAGGGGGCCCGCCAAGATCTGGTCAGCTCCTCGTGCAACTCCGGGAAGAATGGGACCGAGGGGGGGCGAGGTGGAGCCGCGGGGGCCCTCCCCAGGAACCAATCATCCAGCCTAGAAGGATCGGCCGGGGGCGCCTGGGGCACCTCCAAACCGATCCCCCTGGCGGCCCGGAGGAGCATAGCCGATAGCTCGACGTCCACCTCAGACGGAGCGGCCACCTCTGGAGGGGGCCGCGCCGCCGAAGCGTCCGCCTCGCCAACCGACTCTCCCTCTGATGCTGCGGTCGACATCTCATCCTCCGCAGGAGCACCGAAGGAGACGCTCAGCCCGCTGGGCGGGGAAGCGTACTGCTCCGGGAACTCGACGGGACCACGCTGTGTGACAGAAGACCGCAGGGCTTTCTGGGCCGGCGGTGCGTTCTGCACGGTGACAGTTAAGTCCCCCCCGCGTCTCGCCGCGGTGGCCGAAAAGCATTGACAGACCGCGAGAGGAAGGCGGGGGGAGCCGCCTCGCGAACGAGCGGCGGGACTTCAGCGTGCTCATGGTCATGCATTCGCAATGAATGCATTCACCATCCATGAACGCTGCCTCAGCGTGCTCACTCCCCAAACACGTGAGGCAGTGATCATGTCCGTCCGCAGGAGGGAGGAAACTACCGCATCCTGAAGCGCACGGCCGAAAAGCCATTCTGAAAAGAACGTCTTGCGGCCGCGAGAAATTGCTCTTTTAGCTCCCGGTCTGCCCAGGGAAAAAGCCGCGGGGCGGCTGTGCACTCAACGGGACTTTCTCGCTGGAATGCAGTGCGGCTGTAATGGCCGTGAAAACGGCAGCCCGCAGGAGATCGCTGACGGCCGCCAAACAGAAAGCTCTTTTAGTCTTGGCAGCACGTCAGGAGAGAGAGCAGGAACTCTTTTGAAGAACTCTTTGTAGTAGAAGTCTCGTAGAGAGAGAAATAGCAGGCTCAACATCAGACGGATCTGAAGCGAAGAAGCTGTCTGACTGGCGCATGACGTCGCTATTTATACCCGTATGTACGGGGCGTGGCGCGTCATGCAAATGCCACTCGCCAATTTTCATTGGCCTTTTGTATAAGGCTCAGAGATGATTGGATTCTAAGCGAATTCCCATGTAACGTCGAAGTGATTCGACTGAAGGGGAACAAAGACTTGGGTCTTTAGGAAGTTTTTGTCCACAAGCATGTTCCCATTCTTTTCACCTCTTCTAATCACTAGGATTGTACTCACACTAGACGAATTGAACCGTGCCCACGCGCGTCTGACCTCCAAATGACTGATACTGCCTTCATCACAACTGTGCTTCGGCTCGGTTCAAAGCAACCATGAGTGTGAAATCCTCGCTAAGAATATAGGAAAACAGTGAAGACTTACATTGCTTCTCTTGTTGCCATTTGACTGAAAATGACAATCAAAAGCTGCACAATGTGGCATTGTATCATTACTTTATTTTCCGAGTTGTGTTGTGGTAAAAATAGCAACAGGTAGCCAGTAGCTCAACCAGTGCAACAATTTCACATTATTGAAATAATGGGGGCGCCATAGTCACATAGTCCAAAATATATGGATTTTTTCAAATAACTTAAATCTTTCATGCACTGTAAAAAATCCAACTTGCAAAAAAGTTTGAATAACTTAAATCTATTAGTTAGCAGGACAATAAAACTAAAAAAAATGTTGACTTAACAAGTGGAAATGAGTTGGTTCAAAAATTTCAAAAAAGTCCAACTTAAATTGATATGTTGACTGAATATGCAAGTTTAAAAGCACACACGTTGGTTTGGTGGGTGGAGCATGAGCACAGCTGACGTTGGAGCTCACATGGAATGATAACAGCTTTTTTCCAACAGTCAAATGCATAGTACGACTGACTTCAGCCACAGCCTTAGATAAAATGAAACCGAAATAAAAGTAAATCACTCAAGATCTCAGTAGAGGAGAATTAAACAACTCCACAAACAGCAGCACCAGCTTCACTCATTAATAACCAGATTGACTTTATTTCTGTCAGATGACTACAGCAAGAGAATGAGAATGATCAGTTTAAATGTTGTTTTGTTGTTTAAAAAGACACCACCATCATGGAGATCAGGATTTACTTTAGTTGGGCTCTTGACCCTTGACTTGCTGTATTATATTTTTCTCTGCAACAGTGCAATTGTTGTGAAGCAATGAGACTAGTGCTTTATGTTGTGCACATAGTACCTGCTAGTGACAATATGATCCAGAACTGGTCTGATCACATACAACATTTGTATTTAACTTCATTTATATAGGTTTTGCACAATTTGCACTAAAATTTCTTAATATAATATTGCAACAGTTATTGTGTGTGACTTTAAATACATGTGCATACATTTTTTAACAACTGCATTGTTAGTATGGATAACACCATAGTACAAAACTCCCATCATACTCTGCAGTTTGAATATTTGTGGGTTGTATGATAAGTGTTCATGTCTAAAATCTTGGGCTAAAATTCAACATTTTTGAAGGATTACGATTCAATTTTATAAAAACTTTTTTTGGCTTCTCTGTAATTCATGAACCCCAGTTACTCATCAAAAAGAATAGAATGCAACATATCACTATACAAAATTCAAATTCAGCAATATTTTACTGTTTGCAGTAAAACACATTTGCAAATGCTTGGAAACAAGTCACTTCAACATTTTAAAAGGGTGAAGAGTCCAACTACAGCAAACACCAACCTCTATGATGTGGCATCATTTATTGACCAATAAAACCCTCTGTTAATTCTCAATATCTTCTGCAGATGTCTAACAGATTTAGCTTTATAACAGCAGGTTTTCATCACTAATGCTCAATCAGAACTTAATTGATAACTTAATTACCTCATTAACTTTAACTCTGCTTCAGTGTTACCTTAACACTCTCTGGAGTGGGACCAAAAGTTCAGATCATAGTTTATTGAGAGACATTTAAAAAGCATATAAGCCTTTTTACTAAGAAAAATGTGTTAGCTGAAAAAAAAAATACATGTGACTTTACTCAGTGACTTAAGTTGAGTGAACAACGTGGTCCAAATTTGAGTAAACTCAAAAAAAGCTGTGCAGCGAGTTGCCTTGAAATTTTAAGTTAAGTCAACTTTTCATTTTACTTCAACACTATCTGGAGTGGGACCAAATGTACTCTGAGAAGTGTTGATTTAATTGGATGTACTGTGTACTTTTGAGGTAATAAAGAAGGTGTTTATGTTCCATAAAACTCACAGAAAAAAAGGTCAGACCATAATTTATTGAGAGACATTGAAAAAGCATTATAAGTTTTTTTTAACTAAGAAAAATGTGTTAGCTGAACAAAAAAAATAATAAAACATGTGACTTTACTCAGTGACTTGAGTTGAGTGAACTACTTGGACCAAAGTTGAGTAAACTCAAAAAAGCTTAAATTTTAAGTTAAGTCAACTTTTATTTTTTTTTACAGTGCATGGGTTTTCTACTGCATATTTCAATAAGAGACAACATTTATAATGTATAAAGCCAGACAAGTCTTAATACCCGGGGTTCGCTTAAGCATATTAAAACACTAGATTTAAAACACCAAAACTTGATTTTTTTTATCATAGGAGTCTTTGTCATTTTTGGAAGGCAAAACGATCAGGACATCTTACAATTTAAAGTGGTAAAACTGTAAAGTGACAATCCCAGAATTCCCTGTGTGACACTAAACACATACGACCAGATTTACTAAACAGTGCAAATTAGTGTGAGAGTGCAAACCCATAAAAGCACCAATGGGAGTGGACAGTGATGTAGGGGGTGATCTACTGACAATGAGCAAATTAAAGAACACAAACACAGCCGGATCATAATGACAGGGCTGTCGTTAGCGGGGAGTAAGGTGGCGGTTCTCCAGGGTAATCACCAGGGCCCACAGCTGCAACCTGCAGCCCAACGCAATCTACCAAAAGCAGCGCAAATTAGTGTAAGATCAAAAACAAGCAGAGCCGATGATAATCAGCTGTGTGTAATATACTAACGACACAGGTGTTAAATAGTGACACAAAAACCTGTAAATTGACTACCACAAACCCCAGTACAGTTCAATCACCTTGATTCATGATTTATTTAACTACTCTCTTCATAAATTTTGTCTGACAAACTCAGGGAAACTCCTACAAATGCAATAAGGTCAGTTGCAAAAATGACTGTGTCTGTGCCTTTTTATTACTTAAGTTTTACTGTGTGGCTTTAGTTAATCTTGACAGTATTTTTTTTTAACCCTTAAACGCATGTGTCACGGATTGGCCAGGTTCTTCCACACCCATCACGCAACGTTCACAATCACCAGAATTCTAACAAGTCTCACCTGCACCTAATCACCCACGCACTATAAGAGCACACCACACAAGATCCATTAGTCATCCACGGTCAACATCTGCCAGTTATCCATTCTGTGAACTCCATTACTTACCTGATCCACCAACCTAATCCATGTATCTCGCACTGCTGTCTTTAAAATAAACTCACTTACCATTACTTACCCTGTTGTCCGTCTGCTTCCCTAACAGCATGAATGTTTCACCAATCATTATTGCATATTGTGGGTCTTTAGCGACCCTTACCTGTATATCCAGCACAGATGGATCTCTAACTGCTGCAATAGCAAAAAATTATCTTGATATTTTAAGAACAATTACAGAAGCATAAAACAAAGCATATTTCATTACCTTTTGAAACTAAGAACAGTTCAATTTGAGCTGATGACCTCAACCATATCCAAGCTATCGTTTTCAATGACTTCAAAGTCAGTATTTTGATCGCTGGCAGCTTGTTCACCACATCCACCATCAAATGACATTTACATTTATATTTTCTGCATTAAAGCCATTCAAACCAGTTCAGTTTTTTTCTGATGATATTCTTTCGTTTTATGCCTGCCATAGTTATGAGTGAAACATCATGTCATTATTGTCTATTAAACATAGGAATAAAGGTGAATTGCATGTGTTTAGTCATCAGATATTTACATATTTTTGCACACAATAAATATACTTACACTATTACACACCTCGGGTCTCTAGTGATCCTATACACTTTGCAAACCCATCACAAACCCTATTTTGGCATTTAATGCTTAAATGCATCCCACGGATTTTTAGCGACCCGGGACGTCATTTACTACCCTCTCGCTTCTTCATTGTTTCTAGTTTCACAACAACTTTCTTAGTATTCCTCAATTTATTCATAATAACCAATATAACAAGAATATATCTAGAATTCTTTGTAGATTTGTACAGTTATACACAATAGGGTTTATCTTATGTTGTTAATGTTTATTGTTTGTTAATGTCATGTGTAATACCATGGTGTTTTGTGTGTACCTGCTGTAGTATTTTTTTTTTTTTTTCAGCTTGTGGAAAAGCTACTTGTGATGAGCTTTGATTTACTTCTAATTCTAATTATGGTAAAATTATATCATAGTTTATAGTTTTTACTTCAGAAAACTGATAATTTGACAGTATTTTACAGTAAAGTAACATTCTGCTCAAGCGTTTACATTTTTTATAATATATGGTAGGGTTTTTACTGCAGCTTTTTAACTTTTTTTTTTATTCTCCCTATGCTAATATTGGAAGTACCCTGGATTTAAGTTTTAAAATGACTTTTGGACAATCCTCAAGCCTCAGGTTGCAAACAAATATGTACTGTCTGCACATGTAGTCATTGATAGAAGCATGTGGAATTGCTTTTGACAAGTAATTAAGAAGGTTATTTTAGCCTGTGCCCTTGACGTCCAGGTGGGGCAAGGCCACAGACTGGACACATGAACAAACACACATGCACAAACTACTGGACTGTATCCATCAGCCTTGTTACAATATAAAAGGGAATATTGTAACCTGAACATACATGTACAGTGGGATTCAAAAAGTATGAGATCAGCACAGAAATGAGCATTGTGGAAATCTTTGTATATGTATTTTTATTACAAATGATATTATTAGCATATAAATGTAAGTAAAGGCTGTTCTCTTTTTGCTTTAATGACAAAAAAAAAAAAAAAAAAACCTGATGATCATGTCCTCCAGCATGATTTGACAGTGATCCAAAGAGCATCTTGTGGTTTAATTTGACCTTCAGATTAAAAGATTTCCCATGATCAATTACAATCAATTATTTGCTTATATGATAAGTGGTTACTAGATATAGTTTTAAATATGTTGTCGTCTTATTAAATTATAGTTTTTTATAAGATCCCTACATGGTTAGACTCTGAGTTCAGTGTGGACTTACTGTATATATACAGTACATACACATTGAAACATTGTGGTGTCTTTCTTAAATCATTATAATAAATACATTTCCTGATAATTTACTCACCCCCATGTCATCCAAGATGTTCATGTCTTTCTTTCTTCAGTTGAAAATAATTTTTTTGAGAAAATAAAGGTTTTTGAGGAAAACTTTCCAGGATTTTTCTCCATATATAGTGGACTTAAATGGTGGCCAATGGGTTGAAGGTCCAAATTGCAGTTTCAACGCTGCTTCAAAGGGCTCCACACAATCTCAGCTGAGGAATACAGGTAAAAACGATGATTTTCTTAAAAAATAAATATTTCTATATACTTGTTAACCACAAATGCTTGTCTTGCACTAGCTCTGCGATGCGCGTCCCCAACTTCATGCATTACGCATTCAAAATTGCCCGACATGGTTGTTTTACCTTTTTTTGTAAAGGGGCGTTTGACTTTCTTTACACATTGAAACCTGATTTGAACTTTCAACCCGCTGATCCCCATTAAAGTCCACTACAAAGAGAAAAATTTTGGAATGTTTTACTCAATAACCTTGAAGGAGTAGTTCACTTCCAGAACAAAAATTCACAGATAATGTACTCACCCCATTGTCAGATGTTTATGTCTTTTTTTCTTCAGTCGTAAAGAAATTATGTTTTTTTTAGGAAACATTTCAGGATTTCTCTCCATATAGTGGACTTCTATGGTGCCCCCAAGATTGAACTTACACAATGCAGTTTAAATGCAGCTTCAGAGTGCTCTAAATGATCCCAGCCAAGGAAGAAGGGTCTTATCTAGCGAAACGATCAGTTATTTTCTAAAAAAAAGAAAAAAAAAAAAAAATTATACTTTTTAACCAAAAACGCTTGTCTTGGTAGCTCTGTGTGAATATTTTCTTCTCCAACTTCAAAATCATCCTACATAGTGGCAGAAGTACCAACCCAGTGTTTACAAAGTGAACATGCAAAGAAGGTCAAACACCTTTTACAAAAAAAAAAAAAAAAAAAAAAAAGGGTAAAACAGTGATGTAGGGTGATTTTGAAGTTAGAGAAGAAAATGAGATTGGAGTTTTTCGACATACCCTAAATGTCTTGAACTGGAATACACAGCTTGACAAGACAAGCGTTTGAGGTTAAAAAAGTATATAAAGTGTAATATTTTTTTATAATATTGTTTTGCTAGATAAGACCCTTTTTCTTCAGCTGGGATCATTTACAGCCCTTTAAAGCTGCTTTTAAACAGCTTTAAAGTTCAAACTTGGGGGCACCATAGAAGTCCACTATATTGAGAAAGATCCTGAAATGTTTTCCTCAAAAAACATAATTTTGACTGAAGAAAGAAAGACATGAACATCTTGGATCCCATTCGGGTTAGTAAATTATCAGGATGTTTTTATTCTGGAAATGAACTAATCCTTTAAAGCAGGGGTTTTCAAACCTGTCCTGGAGCCTCCCCTGCCCTGCACATTTTGCTTGTCTCTCTCATCTAATACACCTGATTCAAATCATCAGCTCATTAGTAGAGACTGCAAGACCTGAATTGGGTGTGCCTAATAAGGGAGACATACAAAATGTGCAGGGCAGGGGAGGCTCCAGGACAGGTTTGAAAACCCCTGCTTTAAAGGGATAGTTCACCCAAAAATGAAAATGACTCACCCCCATGTCAGTCTAAACCACAAAAGAAGATAATGAGTTTTTGTCCATACAGTGCACGTCAATGGTGACCAAAACTGTTTGGCTACCTACGTTCTTCTAAAATATCTTCTTTTGTGTGTAGGATTTCAGTGCGAATCAGACAATTCAGGAGATTCGATTAGAAGTAAAAACACTTCTACAGCCTCAAACTCACAAATTCCAGCAACTCCAGCATGACCAGACCCCTGTCGTAAAATTTGTCATTTGACACCCTAGTGCCCGCCAGCTTGAAGCAAACCTAACCAAATAGGAACTTGCAACATTAACACAAAAGGACCCTTGTTGATAATCCCAAATTTGGGGCAAGTAACCAAGATTAATGGTCAAAGAGATGCACATCTTGAACATCACATGAGGGAAATCACTAGTAGAGACTGTGCTTGGTGGGCTCCCCCACGCACAGGACATGGACTAAATTCTTTCTACACCCTTTTGACCTTTTCCTCCCTCACAGAACACATCCTTACATCCACAGTATGGCACAGGAAACTGCCTGTTCACATATACACCTAAAATGATGATAAAATGGACTCATGAGCAACTCATCATTTCTATGCATAACTTCCTATCCTCTTTGTAACCCATACATTTGCCTATGATGTTTTAATCACTTATTGTGTATGTCCCTTTTGATAACTATTGAATAGTTTAATGGTTTATATTGGTGTTTGGTATGCGTGAACTCGAAATTGCATTCTTGAAATGTTCTATAATTCAATTCTTTGTAAAATGTATTTTAGTCTTGTTATCGAAATCATGTCCAAATTTAACTTTGCCAAGAGCGGGAAAATTGGGACCACGGGACGGATAAGATAACATTGTGATTTATGGTTAGGGAGGAGGAACCAGCAGTACCCCGACTTAGGACAATGTTTTAATTGGTCAAGACACCATTTGGGATGTGTCCAAAAGCTGACTTTAAAAACTCAGGACACCATTCAAATCGCTCTCTTACTCTTACGCTCTTACTCCATACTCTTGCTCTCTTACTCTTACGGCTTCGTGCCGCCGTGTTTCGACGCTGCCTGGCCTGCATGCCAGCCGCTCCTCTAAAGGAAACATGAGGAGATTGTTACACTTCTGTCTTTTACTTTAATTCTTTTTATTTCTTTCCGTTGAGAGTTTCGTGTTCTAGTTAAGTTTTGCCGCAAGCCGTGACCCAAACGTCTGTGCTGATCCGAACTCTAACCAGCGCACAACTCCGCATCATCAGGCAGCGCCCAAGAAGACATCACATCGACCGACCACCAACCAATCGACAACCTCGGGAAGGCCCCCTTTCTGGAGCGACGCGCGAAAGGAATTCCCTCGACACAGAAAAAGGCAACGCAAGTAACCTCCAGGTTCTAACTGAACTGGTGCATTTGATATAAAGTTTAATAACCTCTTTGAGAGACTCAATACGAGGGTTAATTAAGTGATTGATGGTTGTTCAGGTCTAAGCAATTACACATATATGCTATAAACTTGGGACTTCATATTTTCATTCCTTTAAACTCATTCTTTCCTCACTTTCTCTTTCTGCAACCTGTGTGAATGCGTGTGTTTATGTTAGATTAGTTTGTATGTGTTAGGTTTATCCAATAAAATAATATTTTTATTAGAAAAGATAAGTATCTTGTGTTTTGTGCTTACAAGTTAATGTCTTAAACTGCCAATTTTGCTACTGTGCTAATATATGTGACCCTGGACCACAAAACCAGTCATAAGGTTAAATTTGACAAAACTGAGATTTATACATCATATGAAAGCTCAATAAATAAGCTTTCTATTGATGTATGGTTTGTTAGGATAGAACAATATTTGGCTGAGATACATCTATTTGAAATCAGAAATCTGAGGATGCAAAAAAATCAAAAAGACTGAGAAAATCACCTTTAAAGTTGTCCAAATTAGGTTCTTAACAATGCATATTACTAATCAAAAATTACATTTTGATATGTTTACAGTAGGAATTTTACAAAAAATCTTCATGGAACATGAACTTTACTTAATTTCTTAATGATTTTTGGCATAAAAGAAAAATCAAAAATTTTGACCCATGCAATGTATTTTTGGCTATTGCTACAAATATACCCCAGCGACTTAAGACTGGTTTTGTGGTCCAGGGTCACATATAGTGTTTTCACTATATTCTGGATAGTAATATCCATTGCAGAGTTTCTGTTACACGGCTTGTTTAATGAATCGCGGGTCGACTCTGAACAGCCGTAAAACAGCGATTCTGTTCAAATTCCCTATTGAATCATATTCGATTCCCTTTGAGCTAAATTTAATGTACTTAATCCCTACATTTGTTACGCAGAAGAAAGAAAGTCAAGTTTTAACAACATGAGGGTTAGTAAGCGATGACATGCTCGCTTCTAGGTCAAATATTCCTTTAAGTTCATGCATTTTGTACACTCAAAGTTCTTTATCCCTTCTGTCTTCACTCCAAACCCCACACACAGGGCAAGTGTCAGTCACTGGCTGAAACAGCCACTGTCACAGTGCATTACTCACCGCTATTACACACTTCACTCCCTTCACTCTAGATGGAGCGAGATAGACCCAGCCATCAGGTTATCTTATGTCATTTTAGCACACTGGCACATACCTACACGAACATGTAACATATACTGTCTCGTCTTTATCTCAGACTGTCTGCTGCCTTTAGCATATTTCTCATTTTTCACAAGAATAGCTGATGCCTGTTGCAGAATGGATTTGTCATCCTTTAAAAACATATTATGTAACAAAGAATTGCTACATCAGTACCAGCTTTTGGCACTTTATTTACACTCATTCAGATTTTCGCTTCGGAGCCTCTCAATGCTCGAGTGACAAACCAAACTGAAACTGTTCTTGCGAGTTCTGCTCACTCTCTCCCCCGCTGGCGTGCTGCCGATCTAAAAGAGCAATATTCTAAAAGAGTGTCTTGGCAGCCGCCAGCAGGATCCTGCGGGCCGCCATTTTCACGGCGATCAACAAGCCACCTGCATTCCAGCGAGCAGCCCTCATTTGAGTGCACAGTGGTGCTGCGCTCCTCCCTGGGCAGACCGGGATAAAAGAGTGAATTTCTCATGGCTGTGGAAGACATTCTTTCGAGACGGCTTTCCAGCCCTGCGCTTCTGGGTGCGGTAGTTTCCTCACTTCGCTGGACCAACATGAACACTGCCTCACATGCCTGGGCCGAGAGCATGCTGAGGCAGCGTTCACGGATGGTTCGTGCGTTCACTGCGAACGCATGACCATGGCTACGCTGAAGTCCCGCCGCTCGTTCGCGAGCAGGCTCCCCTTGTTGTCCTCCCGCGGCACGTCGTTAAGCCATCAATGCTTTTTCGGCCACCATGGCGAGACACGAGGGGGACATTAGCGTGACCGTGCAGAACGCACTTATGCCCACGCGGCACTGCCACCTGGCGGGATCGGTCGCATCTCCCGTCCGGGGCGTGTGAACGCTCGTCCGCCATTGCGGGCAGGGTTTATCACGCCGCTGGACAGGCTGCCTCTGCCTGGGAGGACGAGGAGCAGGTTCTGCTGGTTGCGCCACACTGGCCCACCCGGACCTGGTTCCCAGAACTCATTTCCCTCGCGGCAGCCCCTCCCTGGAAGATCCCCTTGAGGAAAGACCTTCTTTCTCAGGGGATGGGCACAATTTGGCACCTGTGCCCTGACCTATGGAACCTGCATGTCTGGCTCCTGGACGGGATGCATCAGACCTCTCCGGCCTTCCACAGGCCGTGATAGAGACTATCACTCAGTCCAGAGCTCCCTCTACTAGGCAGGCTTATGCACTGAGGTGGGGTCTGTTCGTTGACTGGTATATATAAATGTTTTACAGAACAGCATTTTTTGAAATTTTTGTAAAAATGTCTTTACTGTCACTTTTGCATAGAAGTATATACAATACAAAATGAAATAAACTTAAATGAACATCAGAATGTATCTTGTTTCAACTGTGAAAAGATGTCAGTACACACCATTTTTGAAGTCCAAGTCCACCAACATTAGTCTACTCTCCTGTCTGGTTTGTTTGTCAGACAAAATGGACGATTTGGCTTTATGATTGGTCAGATCGCCTGTTAATTAAACTTCCAGTGAAGGGTCAATTGAGCAGCCAAGATTGGGCAACTTTTAGAAATAACTGAGGCTAAAGAAATACCTGCAGTTAATGTCATGTGCTGCACTTTTCAAACATGTCTCTTTAAATAGATTTTAAATGACATAAGCTCTTTGTGTCATTTGGAGCGACCGCTCATCATGTGGTGTGACCAATAATAGCAATAACTGTATTAAATTAAAAATAATATATCTCAATTCTGTGGTTGAAATATGAATTACTGCTATGGTATGCTTAAGTAAATTGTTTTTAAACATTTTTATCAGTTTTATGCAATTTACAGGAAAAATAACTACATTTAAAAAGGCAACTCTGAAATTATGGAACAAAAATATGAGATCATTATTTACAAAAACTCCAAAGAAATGCAAATACTTTGCTTCTAAACACTTTAATTACTGAGAACATTTGAATTTTGTAATCCTGTATAAAATTGCAAAGCATTTGTATTCATATTTCTGTCATAATATACAAATAAACTTTGTCCGATGATTTCCATTTGATGAAATATGTGGTGCAACCATTAAGAAACTACTATTTTGGGACTTTTATGTTGAAATACATTCAAAAATAGGACTTTGCATCATATACCAATTGGCAATGACCCATTGAAGCATCAAGCAGGTTTGTAACTCTCCTTTAAATTTTGGGGGAAAAAAACAATCTTTTTAGCGGCTTCTATGTAGTTACCACATTTGGATATCATGTGGTATGACCTCAAAAAAAAAAAAAAAAAAAGTAAATAAATAAACAAATGAATATTAAGTTATTTCTACAAGTATTCAGTTTTTATTTAAATTTCATAGTGACCTATTGTGCAAAACTAGTTTAGTTGGCCAATTCTGTGCTTGTAAATTTTGACTGAATTTGAAATATCATGTGGTACGACCACAGAGTGTTTTCCATTTTCATCATTTGGAATAGATTTTTAGGCAATTTGGATCATTTCAGAAAAAATGCACAATATAAAAAAAAAAAATAAATAAAAAAAAAACAAACAAACAAAATTTTTTAAAAAAAATTATGTATACACAACATTGTTAATGTTTGAACAATTACAGTAGATATTATTTTTGTATTTTAAAATTGGGCTGTCTAATTTTATTATATAAGTGACAGAAAAGACATTTTTGCAAAAAATTCAAAAAATGCTGTTCTGTTAAACATTTTTATTATATAGGCTATATATATGTTTCACAGAACAGCATTTTTTGAAATTTTTGTAAAAATGTCTTTACTGTCACTTTTGCATAGAAGTATATACAATACAAAAATATATTTATATTTGTCTATGTTACTTTTTAAATTATATTGTGTGTCACCTGCATTATTTAGTTTTACAGCTGTTTAAATATTTGTTGAAAGCCTATTATAGGCTATTCATTTGCACAAGTCAATGCCCTGCCATTGGTCACTATGTGTGCAATGACCTGTGTGAACAATGAATGTTAAAGCATTTTCGCTTTTATGTCAGTATACTAAATTTGTCGTTAAAAAATAAAACAACATGAGAAATATTAGTCCCAGCTAGTCCCAGTCTCTATTCATTTTTAATAATAAAAAACATGCAGTTGTTGCAGTGCTAGAGCTTTTGATTTGCTAAAGAATAGTAAACAAGTATTTGTTGTATCCATCCCATAAAGTTCATATCCAGTATTTTTTTTTTTTTTTTTTTTGAAAATTAAAAACTAAAGAATGTCTTGTCTTGGAGTAGAGAATTAATCTTAATAGATGTCTATAGCTTTTGATAACAGACAAACAGATTAGAGCGAAAGTGGTGCTGTTATTGAATTCTTTATGGAGTATCACTCAGCTAGAGTGTTACACTTCCTTGGGCACTTTAGCCGTCTGACCTAAAGACATTTGCTTTTGGCATAAATCTGAATATTCATCTGTTTCTCGTCTGTCGGGTGTTATCTTAAAGAGTTATCAAATCCCTTCTTAGACCTGTTCAGTGATGTTAAGCCTCAGTTAAGCACAGGCGCTTCTGTGAGAGGAATTCAAGAGCCTAATGCTGCTGTTTGAACTCATCACATGGTTTGTGTAAATGCACAGCAGGTGCTGCTGCTCAAAGACGTGTAATTGAGAATTTCCAGACCGGAGTAAAGCATCACGCTCTTTGGAAAGCACATCCCTTTTCAGAGTTTTTTTTTTTTTTTTGCTCTAACACAGTACTAATTATTGAGTATTCATTACTGACTGTTAACCAAATCAGCAGTTATATTAGCACAATATGCTGATGCTCTGTTTTAATCGTGATAGTCAGCTTTTTTATCATTGGACACATGGCTATTTGATTTAAATGAAGTGTCTGCTTTCTGGCAGTCATGCTGTGTGATATCTGCTGAAAACATCCCAAACATCCTAAGACTTCATCCATCAATTCAGTATAGGCCAGCACAAGTAATTGAAATAAAATAAATTGTGATGTGACCCAGGATTATTAATTAAACTAAACTGGTCACACTTTATATGACTGTTGCCATGATTTTGAAATTGCGTGTCAAATTATAAATAAAAAAATATATAAAACATTTATTTATTTTTTTCTAAAACAATATTTGTTGATTTATTTATTACAATTTTTATTTGTTCGGTTTTAAAATGATAAATAAAAAGAAAATCAATATTTATTTAATTATTTTCTCAAATTATAAATAAAAATATATAAAACAACATCTATTTATTTATTTAAATGTAGTCATTTTTGTTTGTTTATAAATTCATTTGTTTGTTTATTTGTTCATACATTGAAAATTAATTATTAGATAAAAATAATTAAGAGTTTCTTTTTTTAACTGAACTGGTCACACTTTATATGACTTTTGCTGTAAATTGTGCCTCACATTGTAAATAAATAAGCACACACACACACACACACAGAGAGAATGATTAATTAAACTGAACTGGTCACACTTTATATGATTTTGAAACTGTGTCTCAAATTATAAACAAAAAATATGTAAAACAGTTTATTCAAAAATCTAAAACATATTTATTTAAATTTGTATTTATGTTTTTAATTATAAATAAAAATATATAAAACAATATTTATTTATTTATTTATTTATTTATTTATAATATTTGCTTATTTATTTACATCGTGAGGCACAATTTACAGCAAAAATCATTTTAAGTGTGACCAGTTTAGTTTATATTAGGGCCGGGACTTTAACGCGTTAATTTAGATTAATTAATTACACAAAAATAACGCGTTAATTTTTTTTAACGCATTTTAATCGCACTTAATTTTGCACCGCGGAACGTTTCTCACTGAATGAGTTTCAGCGGCGGACCGATTATACTGGAGCACCAACTAGCGTTTAGACAAAGGAATGCGCATATCACCACAGCACATCGAGCCTCAAGTATCACCTCAATGCTTTTACAGAAGGTCTACCTACCTATAGGGTACCTGAATTTCTGAAATGAAGGCTAGTATATTTCTAAATATCCCAGTGTTTCCCCACGGACACGGACTGGATCGCGGACTCCATTCATAAAAATCGAATTTACTATAGCGCGGAATGCCACGTAAATTCGTCGATTTTTGGATTGATAAATCAAAAGTTGGTCTGTCACTTAATTCAAATCGCGATATGGACTAGTGTCTGTGAAAACCGAAATGCAAAAAGACCGTTTTAATATGAATCCTGCATTTACCGTTTGCCTCTGTATGTCAGAATGGCAGAGATGCATTTTTTTTACACTGTACGCGTGATGCTCCCGTTAATTTTTGGCATTTGCATCTCAAATGAACAGATAGACTCAATCTCCAACGCTACTGTCAGTGTCACATTTACCATTTCATTTGAGAAAACTAGCATCATATCATACTGCACACACAGAAACTTCACGGCAACCTGTCAAAATAAAAGTACGGTTTAACATGAAACAGAACAATATTCCTATTTAAATAATTGATAAAAAACAACATATATGATAAAAAATTAATATAACAACAAGATTAACCACTTAATTGTAGAAAAAAATACTATGATTATTATTATTTATTGATTTTAACAGCAAACCTCTGTTTGTTTGCCAAAAATAAAAAAGGTTTATTTTTCATTTGATTAAAAATAAAATAAATGTTTATGCTTTCATTTGATTATGAGAAAAATTAAAACACAAGAATTTATAAAAAAAAAAATATATATAGCAAAAGATTGTAAAGCCCTATTGTTCAAAATGTTAAAATAGAGAGTTTTGGATTTATTTTTTCACTGAAATAAATGTTTTCGTTATGGGAAACGCTGTATCCTATAGCTACAGTTAATGGCAATATCGCACTGGTCTGTTGGACTTGGTTGAACAAAAATAAACAATATTTTGTTGCTTCAGTTTATGTATTCAGTCATTATTCAATGGTGTACTAAAAATCCATATGAAAAAACTTACTTCTCACTGTTCTCAGGTCAAATATTTATATGCGATTAAAATGCGATTAATTTCGATTAATTAATTACAAAGCCTCTGATTAATTAGATTAATTTTTTTAATCGAGTCCCGGCCCTAGTTTATATATAAACCAATATTTATTTATTTATTTATTGTCTGAAATTATAAATAAAAATATAAAGCAATATTCATTTATTAATTTGTTTGTTTGTTTGTTCATATATTCATTTGTTTGTTTGCTTGTTTATTTGTTCATTCATTTATTCAGTAGTTTCAAGTTTATATATGTTAATATTGAAAATTAATTAATTATTAAATATTAAATAAACAAATTTCTTCATTTTTTAGACGCAAATTCAAAAATGGTTTTTAATATTTTTTTAAACCATTAGTTATTTATTTATTACTCATTTATTAAATAAAATAAATTGTTATATGACCAGAACAATTAATTAAACTGAACTGGTCACAATTTATACAATTTTGCAATGATTTTAAAATTGTGCCTCAAATTATAAATAAAAATATATATGAAACAATATTTATTTATTTATTGAATCAAATTATACATAAACATATATTAAACAACATTTATTTGTTTTGTTTGTTCGTTCATTCATTCATTTGCTTATTTGTTCATTTATTCAATATTTTCAACAATGTATGTTAATATTGAAAATTAATTATTAAATATTAAATAATCACGATTTTTTATTATTACTTTTTGCTATTTTTAAGAGTAAGAACATTAAAAATGTATCAGTTTCTTTTTTTCTTTTTTTTGACTCGTTTTCAAATACAATAAAAAAAAAACATTATTTATTTATGTATTATTAATTTATTCAATAAAATAAATTGTGATATGACCAGAACAATTACTTAAACTGAACTGGTCACACTTTATAAGATTTTTGCAAAGATTTTGAAATAGTGCCTCAAATTATAAATTAAAAATACATGAAACAATATTTATAACAATATTTATTTATTCATTTATTTATGTATGCATCTATTTATTTATTTAATCAAATTATTAAAAAATATATATACCAAACAATATTTATTTATTTATTTATTTATTTATTTATTTATTTGTTTGTTTGTTTGTTTGTTTATTCATTTGTTGGTCTATTCGTTCATTCGTTCAATATTTTCAACAATTTATATATGTTAACTTTGAAAATTAATTATTAGATAATAAATAAATTTCAATATTAGCATATATAAATTTCGATTAAATAAATACATTTCATGTTTGTTTGTTTGTTTATTTTATTACTTTTTTATTACTTTTTTTTAAACCATTGGTTATTTATACATTATTTATTATTTATCAAATTATTTATTTTTTAAACAAAATAAATTGTGATATGACCAGAACAATTAATTGAAACTGATTTTTTCCATGATTTCCTTAAATTGTAATCATTATTTATTTATGTATTAAAATGTATTAAATTTATGTAATAAAAAGAGCCACTCATGCATTTTATTCAAATCTGTATGTGTCTGTGATTTATTCATTTAAATCAATCATTTATAGTCTTAAATAGTAGACATTTTTCCTGTCTTTTTCCAATGTATTTATTTAGTGAGTATAATTTTATTTACATTTTTTCTTTCTTAAATAATTCTGCACGTCAGTTAGGCTTCTTCACAGACAGAGTTGTTTGACACTCCTGTCATGAGGACAATTGTTTTACTTTACTTTTGCCATTGTACACTATGCTAGAAGTGAGATGAAATGGTTTTGCTCATGACAGGCATTTCAAACAATGAATGAGCCCAACTGACATGCAGAATATGGCTTCCAGTAGCGCTGGGTCTTTATTTAGTCACCAATCAAGACGTATTTGGTTAGACGAGAAGCAATGTAGCAGCACCATCTGTAAGTTTCGGGGGCCAGTGATTGATGCAACAATGCATGGCTGTGTCTACATGCAGACGGCGATTGTGTTGTACTCTTTGTAGATGTGTTATGGGGGTAGAGCGCATTCTTTTGAAATATGATGTCATGTCAGACGCAAGCGAAATGTCCCCAAAAGTATCTCATCTTACTGACAGGAAAAACATTCAACAGCATTGTTTCTAACTATGCACTGATCAAAGATCAAAGGAAGAGGAGATGAAGCCATTGTTAAGAGATGAGTCTCAAGCTGATGTTTTTTGTTTATGGCACAAGGTGGAGGTCTGCTGATTTTAAGGAAATAAGTGTAAACAATTACGTAAGCAAATAATCAGTTAGCAGATGCTTTTTATGCAAAGTAATTGGCGCAAAACTTCATGCTGGGATTGAACCAGCAACCTTCATTCAACCAGTTAATCTTTAAGAAAATCACGAAGACTAATTCATTTAGCAGTGGAACCAACTTAAGGTTTCTGTATAGCTGTAGAACAACTTTTAGCAGGTATTTGGCTATTTTTTTCTAAGCAAAACAGTCTCGGTTCAAATGTTTGTATTGGATGTCTTGCTTCTTTCTGCTTCGAATCACGTCATTCCACATCATTTCAATAGGGCTGAGGTCAGGACGCACACTTGGCCATTCAATTCAGAGTTTGAGTGACACTGTTGTTGATCTACTCAAGTGTTTCAGATCTTTTGTCAGGTTGCATTATCATACTTCTGCGTTCTAGAACACAGACGTCTAGACGTTCTCAATTGATTCTGGATTTAAGTCTGATTACTTAAATCGTTTCAACTATTTGTTCAATAAAGATATGGCATGTTTCATTAAAGGTCGTTAAACTTTGGAAAATGTTAAATGTGAACCTAAGAAGCTCTGTATGAGCTGCATTTTTGCAATGGTGGTTTGTGTGAATGTATTTTCTAGGATTAATTAATTAGATACATTTAATTGAACCACACAACTATTCAAAAGTTTGGTGTCAGAACGATATAAAGAAGAATTCAACGTTGATACTAATGAGAAATTTTTCTTGAGCAGCAAATCACACTGAAGGTTGGAGTAAGGATAAATCAGATTCGCATCACAAGATTTAATTACGTTTTAAAATATATTCACATAGAAATAATTTGTTTTACACTGTAATAATATTTCATAATATTACTGTTTTTCTAACTGTATTTTTGATCAAATTAATGCAGCCTTGATGACAATAAGAGACTTCTTCCAAAAACTTTTTAATAGTAGTTTATATAAAAAATAGATAACAGAGTTGCAAGAAACGCCCTAAATAAATAATAAGGAGCCCAAATTAAGCATAGCGTGGGTTCATTTACAGGATTTATTTATAGTTATAGTTAGATTTATATTTGTCATAAACTAATAACTTGGGTAACCAAATTTAAGGCACAACTAGCTATTATTATATTATGTCTTTATTATTATTATTATTATTATTATTATTATTATTATTATTATTATTATTATTATTATTATTATGTTTTGGTAATTAAAATCAGTAAATAATTAAAGCTTTCCAGTCATTAATTGAATATCAGTTCAAAAGGTTTGCAGGCTTTTTTAAATGTATTATTTTTCAAACAGAACAAAGATATGCCAAAATCTCTGGATTTCCACCACTGAATTAAAACCATTTTCACCACTGAATTAAAAAAAAAAAAAAAAGTTATTGCGACTTTTTTTCTCACAATTTAGACTTTTTTTTTTTATATTTTTTTTTTATGGAGTTTATATCTTGAAATTCTGACTTTTTCTTGCAAGTGCAGTTTATATCTCACAATTCTGACTTTTTTTCCCTCATTTTTCTGACCTTTTCTTGGAATTGCAAGTGTAGATCTCGGAATTCTTTTTTTTTTTTTTTTTTATCGTAATTGCGAGTTTATATCTTGCAATTCTGATTTTTTTTTCTCACTAATGCGAGTTTATATCTCGCAATTCTGACTTTTTCTTGCAATTGCAGTTTATATCTCACAATTCTGATTTTGTCTAACAATTCTGACCTTTTCTCGCAATTGCAAGATTATATCTTGAAATTCTGACTTTTCTTCTCAGAATTGTGCGATATAAACTTGTGTGTTTTAAAGTCAGAATTGCGAGATACAAACTGGTAAATCTGAGAAATTAAGTTTATTTCTTGCAGTTATGACTTTTTCTCAGAATTGTGAGCTATAAACTTGCAGGTCACAATTGTGAGATACAAACTCATAAATCTGATATAAACTCACAATTCTGAGAAAAAAAAAATCACAATTGTGAGATTTAATCTTGCAATTCAGACTTTTTTCTTACAAATGCGAGTTTGTATCTCACAGTACTGACTTTTTTTCTCGCAAATGCGAGTTTGTATCTCGCAATTCATATTTATTTATTTTTTTAATTATGGGAGATAAACTTGCAGTTCTGACTTTTTTTCTCACAATTGCAAGTTTATCACAATTCTGATAAAATGTTTAATTCTGACTTTTTTTTCAGAATTGTGGGATATAAACATGCAATTCTGACTTCTGTGAATTGTGGGATATTAATGTTCAGTTGCGAGTTATAAAGTCAGAATTGCGAGATATAAACTCACAATTCTGACTTTTTCTCGCAATTGCAAGTTTATATCTTTGCAATTCTGACTTTTTTCTTACAAATGCGAGTTTATATCTCACAATTCTGACTTGTTTTCTCAGAATTGTGGGATATAAACTCGCATTTGCATGTTGTAAAGTCAGAATTGCGAATTAGAATTGTGAGATATGAACTCACAATTCTGACTTATTTTCTCGCAAATGTGAGTTTGTATCTCACAATTATTTTTTTCTTGCAATTCTGACTTTTTTTGAGATATAAACTCACGAATTGTAGAAATTAAATCAGAGTTTGTGAGATATAAACTTGCAGTTCTGACTTTTTTCTCTTAATTGCGAGTTTATATCTTGTAATTCTGATAAAAAATTTTATACATTTTTTCTCAGAATTGTGGGATAAAAACTCACAATTGCGTGTAACAAAGTAAGAATTGTGAGATATAAACTTGCAATTTGGAGAAAGTAAGTCAGAATTGTGAGTTTATTTCTCATAATTGCAAGTGACTATATAACTCACAAAAAGTCAGAATTGGGAGATAAAAAGTCGCAGTAACCTTAATGATTTTTATTATTCAGTGGCGCAAACAGGCTTCCAAATAAATCTGCATACTTCTTTTTCAGGCTAGGATAAGATTTGTGTTAAATGCTAGTTTATCTAACATACAGTTCTCATAACAAGCTTAAAATGCTTTTAAAAAAGTACCTATTAATGGAAAGCTCCATATGACCAATCCCATTTGTTTGCTTAATGAATATATTGCTGACTTAGATGAAGGTCAGGTGACATTTCAGAAGTGTTTCATGCAAAAATATGCATTTGTTTTTAAAAATCGATTTTCAAACATACTCTCAGTGGACAGTAAGTCAGCAGTTCCTCTTCCGCTATCAACAGTTATGAGTGTGACAAACACGATAGGACAGCAAATGATAAGATTGCAAGCATCCAAACTTTTTTCCCAAGTCATGTTTCTTTTTTTTTTTCTCAAGTGACGTCCCGTGGCTTCCAGACTTACATAACAAAAAGCTGTGTGTGATAATGTCAGCGAGTAGCGGCAGCTTTGCTGGTGAGATCATTTCATAATAGCCGAACAAACAAGACTGCAGTTTGTCCAGTACAGTTATCAGCGCTGGGAGAGAGACGTGAGTGTTTTTACTGGAGGAAACAATGGGAAGGGGAGGGTGAGGTGGAGCATGAAGCCATTGTGAACAAACAGCAAAGTGTTTTATGCCAACATGATTTATCTTTTCACCCGACGCAACTAGCCAATGGGGTTGTGTGGGAACCCTGTCCCGGCTGAGAGGAGGCCCCGGACTACAGTCTATACAGGGACTGAAGGTATCCTTTCAAAATTGAGGAAAGGAGGTTTGTTTACTCATCCTGTGCATTTTGATTGCGATGCCCTTCTGAAGATTTATTGTCGGGTTTTTATTGTTGTTGTGGTTTGTTTTGTCACATTCCATTCCTTTTTTCCCCCCAGACTCTGAAGAGCTTGTAATTTTTTCTTGTAATTTGTGGAGTTTTTCATAAGCCCAAAGATTCTATTTGACTTTAAAGTAGAGAGCTAAAAATATTTACGCAATAACCGTTTCTCTTTTTAGCTTGTCCTTCATTATTGCAAGTTCATCTCCGGACACACGCTTAGCTTAGCGCAGGCCTCTGTCTGTCGTCCAAGACCTACATATCATCACTTCAAGCACATGTTCTCGCTGCTAGATCTGTTTTTTTTTTTTCGTTTTTTTTCCAGGCTTGTTGCTGTAATCGCGGGTTGTTTAATGATGTGAGAAAAGCATTGATGCCTCTCGCAGTCTCTTTTTAGTTGGCACTTACGACGTGAACTGTCATAATATTGACGCCTGCTTTGGCAGGTCTTAACAGATTTATCTGTTCAGGTCACTCTAGTTCACAATTTTCGCTCACATACTTAATAATGTAAGCAAAGAAATGGCACTGACGTAGAGCTTAAGCGGTCTTTAACAAGGGACAGACGTTTTGGATTCAGGTTTGGATGGCTGAGGGCACTGTAAATTCATAGCAAAGGATCTTAATGCCTCCTATAATCAGGGCTTGGAACCAAAATTATATTTTAGCTGGTTTGTTAATAAGTCCAGAACCTCCATGTAGCTCTAATCTAATTAGAATAAAATAATAGACTAAATTTATTCCTTGGGTGAAGTTAGAGTATAATGCACTACATGTCTTGCGTCTTTATTTTAACAACGTACGTATGTAAGTGGCTAAGAGATCAGAACATGTTGTCAGTCATTTTGCTTTTCAAATCATTCGTTGCTTCTTGTTGAATAACACAGGTTTTGCCAAATGAATAAAAAAATGAACATAAACACAAAAAATGAAGTTTTGTTAATTTTGTTCATTTTAAATGCAACTTCATTAAAAATTTAATTAATTATGAATATAAAAAAGTTAAATAAAATAAAAATAATACTATTTAATTAAATTTAAATTAAATTGTAGAAGTGATTTGCTGTTCTGTTTCTGAATTTTTGAAGTTGATTTTGAGTGCACCTTCATTAAAAATTAATTTAAAAAATAATAAAGTTAGATGAAAATGTAATTAAAATAAATTGTGAACATGATTTGCCGTTCTGTTTATTGTTAAAGTTGATTTTGAGTAACTTCATAAACAATTAGGTTAAATAAAAAATGTAAATAAAAAATAAATAATTAATTAAAAAAATAATGAGATAAAGTTTTTTTTTTAATTATTTAGATTTTTTTGAAAATTATTTTTCAAAATTAAGTTCATTTTTGAGTAACTTCATTAACAATTATATTAAAATTTAAATTAAATTAAATTAAAAATAAATAAAATATTAAAATTAACTAAAAGTAAATTGTGAAAGTGATTTGCTATTCTGTTAATTTCTGAAGTTGATTGTGATTACAGGTTAATTAAAAATTTTATTAAATTAAAAACAAATTAATTTTTGTTTATTTTTGAAGTTGGTTTTGAGTACAACTTCATTACAAAATAAATTAAATTAAAAACAAATTAAAAATAAAATTATTAAAAGTAAAATAATTAAAGTTGATTTTGAATGCAACTTCAAAATAAAATAAAATACAATAAAATAGAAATTAAAAAAAATAAATTAAATTAAACTACATTACATTAAATTTTTTAAATAATTACAAATAAACTGTAAAATTGATTAGCCATTTTGTTTATTTTTTAAGTTGGTTTTGAGTACAACTTCATTAAAAAAATAAATTACATTAAATTAAATTAAATGGAAAAACAAATAAAAAAATAAAATAATAAAGTTGATTTTGAATGCAATTAAAATAAATAAATAATTAAAATAGAAATTCCAATTAAAATTAAATTAAATTAGCTAAAAATAAATTGTAAAAGTGGTTTGCCATTCTGTTTATTTTAGAAGTTGGATTTAAGTACAACTTTATTAAAAATTTAATTAAATTAAATTAAATTAAGTTGATTTTGAATGCAACTTCAAAATAAAATAAAAACAAAATTCCAATTAAATTAAATTAAATTAAAAATAAATGAAATAATACAATGAATTAAATTAATTGTGAAAGTAATTTGCCATTTTGTTTATTTTTGAAGTTAATTTACATTACTAATTTACATTTAGTACAACTTCATTATGTAATGTCATTATGTAAAAATTAAATTAAATTAAATTAAAATAATAAAATAAAGTTGATTTTGAATGCAACTTCAAAATAAAATAAAATGAAATATAATAAAAATTCCACAAAATGTAATTAAATTAAATTAGAAATAAACTGTGTAAGCGATTTGCCATTTTGTTTATTTTTAAAGTTGGTTTTGAGTACAACATCATTAAAAAATAAATTAAATTAAATTAAAAACAAATTAAAAATAAAATAATAAAATAAAGTTGATTTCGAATGCAACTTCAAAATAAAATAGAAATTCCAAACAATTAATTTTAATTAAATTCAATGTAAAATATTTAAATAAATTGTGAAAGTGATTTTCCATTCGTTTATTTTAGAAGTTGGATTTGAGTACAACTTCATTAAAAATTAAATTAAATTAAATTAAATTAAATTAAATTAAGTTGCTTTTCAATGCAACTTCAAAATAAAACAAAATTAAATATAAAATAAAAAATAATTAAATTAAATTAAATTATTAATAAATGAAATTAAAATGAATTTAAAATAAATTTTGAAAGTGATTTGCCATTTTGTTTATTTCTGAAGTTAATTTTGAGTACAACTTCATTAAAATGTAAAAATGTAATTAAATTATAAATAAAATAATAAAATAAAGTTGATTTTGAATGCAACTTCAAAATAAAATAAAATAGAAATTCCAAAAAATAAATTAAATTAAATTAGAAATAAACTGTGAAAGTGATTTGCCATTTTGCTTATTTTTGAGTGGGTTTTAAGTACAACTTAATTAAAAAATAAATTCAATTAAATTAAAAACAAATAAAATATTAAATAATAAAATAAAGTTCATTTGAACTTCAAAATATAAAAAAAGTAAAAATTCCAAAAATATAAAAAAATCCTAAAAATAAATTGTAAAAGTGATTTGCTGTTCTGTTTTTTTTAGTGCAACTTCACAAAAAATTTAATTAAATTAAAAAATAAATAAAAATAATAAAATAAATCTGATTTTGAATGTAACTTCATAATAAAATAAAATAAAAATAAATAAAAAAAGAATAAAAATTAAAATAGTGAAAAAAAATTCAATTTTATATAAATTAATAAAATAAAATAAAACAAAATATTTTTTTGAGTGCAACCTAAATCACGTATATTAGATTAACATTAAATTACATTAACAAAAAATAATAAAATAAAAATTAATACATTTCTGTTTGTATAATTAATTTCTACCTTATTTCAAATGTTTACTCCTTTCTAAACATTTCTTTCTGCCTTTCTGAAGACTGGGTTTGCAGTTCATCCGAGTTCTTTGTTTGAATTCACTTAGGGTGAATAAATGAGACTCTTTCAGGTTATGATAATTCTGGACATTAAGGATTCCATACACTTCTTTTCTGGCTATTTTAAGGTCTCTTTACAATATATTAAGAATATATGAAATACATTCACAAGCATCAGTAAACAAACCTAATCCTGTTTATTCAAGTGTTTCATGTTCAGCTAAACCACCGTCTGATAAACAGTGAAAGAGTTAAAAGAGGCAAATATATACACAGTAATGTCTGCAGGGCTCTCTGCATTCGACCTATTTCACTCAAAGAAAAAAATGTACGGATATCACTTTGAAACTCACATCACACCCAAAATTATCAGAATGTTTAGACGGACATATCAAACAGATTATCAAGCCAAAGAAGCGGTACTGTTGTTGACTCGGTGGGAATTATGTTTGGCTCTAAATGAAAAAGATAAGACATTTATGTCAAATGCTGTGCTCTTTCTTATTTTCTGTTCCCATATCATATTAAACTAGTTCCCTTTGCAGCGATTCATTTCATGCTAACGTCGTAATTCAGAATACCACTAAATTAGACATGGTATAAAAATAAGGTTTTATAGATCACAGCACTTAACGTGCATACATATCTCTTTCTTATTCATTTCATTTCCAGTTTATTTATTTGGCAAATGACCCAGTTTTAAAAGCAAAACCAGAATCTGGAGTCCAATAAAACACTGAAAAATGAGACGCATTGAAAAATAAAGGCCATTGTGTTTAAAAAGCTCATATTTTTACGCTGCCATTTCTGTTAAAATGATTGTTTGAACTTCATACGCTTTAAAAGCTTTCTTTTTCTGAAACCAATTTTACATACTGTGTACTTTCAGGATTGCAATTCTGAATTTATATCTCACAATTCTGCTTGTTTCTCGCTATTTTGACTTTATATCACACAAGTCTGACTGTTTTCTTGCATTTCTTGGTTTAAATCTCACAAATAAGACTTTTTTCCTGCAATTTTGAGTTTATCTTACAATTCTGACTTTTTTCTTGCATTTCTTGTTTTATATCTCACAATTTAGACATTTTTCTTGCAATTCTTGGTTTATATCTTACAATTCTGACTTTTTGCCCGCAATTTTGAGTTACATCTCACAATTCTGACTGTTTTCTTGCAATTCTTAGTTTAAATCTCACAAATCAGACTTTTTTCCCTGCAATTTTGAGTTTATCTTACAATTCTGACTTAAATTCTTGACTTAGTTTCTTGTGATTCTTAGATTCTGTCTCACAATTTTGAGTTTACATCTTACAATTCTGACTTTTCTTGGTTTATACATCACAATCCTGACTTTTTTCTTGTAATTTTGAGTTCACAAATCACAATTCTGATTTTTTTCCTGCAATTTTGAGTTTATCTCACAATTCAGACTTTTCTTGCGATTCTTGTTTCTATATCATAATTCTGACTTTTTTTTCTTGCAATTTTGAGTTTACATCTCACAATTCTGACTTTTTTCTTGCAATTCTGGGTTTACATCTCACAATTCTGACTTTTCTTGCAATTATTGGCTTAAATCTCACAAATCTGACTTTTTACCTGCAATTTTGAGTTTATATTTTGCAGTTCTGACCTTTTTTTCTTGCATTTCTTGGTTTATATCTCACAATTTAGACATTTTTCTTGGTTTATATCTTACAATTCTGACTTGTTTGTTGCGATTCTGAGTTTATATCACACAATTCTGACTTTTTTCCCCCCAATTTTGAGTTTACATCTCACAATTCTGACTGTTTTCTTGTAATTCTTGATTTAAATCTCACAAATCAGACTTTTTTCCCTGCAATTTTGAGTTTATCTTGTGATTCTTAGATTCTTTCCACAATTCTGACTTTTTTCTTGAAATTTTGAGTTTACATCTTACAATTCTGACTTTTCTTGGTTTATATATCACAATCCTGACTTTTTTCTTGTAATTCTTGGTTCATATCTTACAAATCTGACTTTTTTCTTGCAATTCTTGGTTTAAATCTCACAAATCTGACTTTTTTTCCTGCAATTTTGAGTTTATATCACACAATTCTGACTTTGTTTTCTGCAATTTTGAGTTTATCTCACAATTCAGACTTTTCTTGCGATTCTTGCTTCTATATCATAATTCTGACTTTTTTTTCTTGCAATTTTGAGTTTACATCTCACAATTCATACTTTTTTCTTGCAATTCTGAGTTTATATCTTACAATTCTGAATTTTTCTTGCAATTCATGGTTTTAATTTTACAAATCTTACTTTTTTCCTGCAATTTTGAGTTTACATCTCACAATTCTGACTTTTTTTCTTGCACTGCTTGGTTTATATCTCACAGTTCTGACTTTTTTCCTGCAATTTTGAGTTTATATTTTGCAGTTCTGACTTTTTTTCTTGCATTTCTTGGTTTATATCTCACAATTTAGAAATTTTTCTTGCGATTCTGAGTTTATATCACACAATTCTTAGATTCTTTCCACAATTCTGACTTTTTTCTTGAAATTTTGAGTTTACATCTTACAATTCTGACTTTTCTTGGTTTATATATCACAATCCTGACTTTTTTCTTGTAATTTTGAGTTCACAAATCACAATTCAGATTTTTTCTTGCAATTCTTGGTTTATATCTTACAAATCTGACCTTTTTCTTGCAATTTAAATCTCACAATTCTGACTTTGTTTCCTGAAATTTTGAGTTTATCTCACAATTCAGACTTTTCTTGTGATTCTTGTTTCTATATCATAATTCTGACTTTTTTTCTTGCAATTTTGAGTTTACATCTCACAATTCATACTTTTTTCTTGCAATTCTTATCTCACAATTCTGACTTTTTTCTTGCAATTCTGGGTTTATATCTTACAATTCTGAATTTTTCTTGCAATTCATGGTTTTAATTTTACAAATCTTACTTTTTTCCTGCAATTTTGAGTTTACATCTTACAATTCTGACTTTTTTTCTTGCAATTATTGGCTTAAATCTCACAAATCTGACTTTTAACCTGCAATTTTGAATTTATATTTCACAATTATGACTTTTTTTCTTGCTTTTTTCCCTGCAATTTTGAGTTTATATTTCACAATTATGACTTTTTTTCTTGCAATTATTGGCTTAAATCTCACAAATCTGACTTTTTACCTGCAGTTTTGAGTTTACATCTCACAATTCAGTCTTTTTTCTTGCAATTCCGAATTTATGTCTCACAATTCTGACTTTTTTTCTTGCAATTTTGGATTTATATCTTGCAATTCCGTCTTTTTTCTTGCAATTCTGAGTTTATATCTCATAATTCAGACTTTTTTCTTGCAATTCTGAGTTTTTATCTTGCAATTCAGACTTTTTTCTTGCAATTCTGAGTTTATATCTTGCAATTCAGGCTTTTGTGTTGCAATTCTAAGTTTATATCTCACAATTCAGACTAGTTATGAGATGTTGAAATTAATGAGGAAATTCATACTTATATATAGTAAGGATGCCTTAAATTGATAAGTGTCAGTAAAGACATTAGTAATGTTACAAAAGAACAAAAGAATGTTTGAATGAATGTTTGAATGAAGCAAAATATTTGACTGTTATTTCAAAATTGTTAAATTATTTTTTAACACTGATGATAATAATAAATGCTTCTTGAGCATCAAATCATATTTTCATTATTTCTAAAAGATCGTGTGACACTGAAGTCTGGAGTAATTAAGCTGAAAATTAAGCTTTGCATCAGAAATAAATTCCAGTTTACTATATATTCAAATAGAAAACAGTTGTTTTAAATGTTAATGATGTTTCACAATATTACTGTTTTTACTGTATTTTTAATTAAATAAATGAGGCTTAAACCTAAACTGTGGATACATTAGCAGTGATATTTAGTGCAGGTTAGATGTTGTTGTGTGATGTTGAGTTCTCTCCAACCTCCTGATTCCACTGAAGCACAGTTTCTGTAATGTTAAAAGCACTAAACAACCCCAAACCATTTTGAAAACATCCACTTTCGGTTAGATCAAACAACAGCACTCAAAAGCCATCAACCCTGAGCACACTCAAAGTGTTTTATGTGCTCCATTTGTCTCTCCCTTTGTCTCTCTTTTCCTCTGCCTCTTATTCATGCACGTCCAGCGTTTTTCTTTTTCGGCGCGAGGCAATTAGTGCTCATTGTGTTGTAATGGCCACTTCCCCAGCCACAAACCACAACAGTTCCCCACAGGCTGTGTGAGCCATTTTGAAAAGGTAGCATTGCACATTACAGACAGAATTTGGCAGGATTTCCTGTCCGCTCACCAATCATGTCAGAATGTGCCAGCTGACACTTTAAGCATCCATGATAACGTCTTAATTAGACTCATTGGCCATAATTTGATAAAGCCGTTACAGACAAAGCACCAGTTGAGTTCTTCAATGTACCATAATGAAGTATAAAGCAAACCCACAGGAAAGAAATACCACACGAGATCTCTGTATTAGCCTCATTGTTTCTCCTTACAGCAGTGCGGAAAAGTGATTCAGATCCCCTTTTTCGTCAGAAAACAGTGTGTTTCCCCTAGAGCTTCAAAATAGATCTTAACAATATAACAGATGTGCTCATATTTGCCAAGATACCTTCTTCAATCAACAGCTGGAGATGAACTCATCAAATTCTTCCGATACTAAATGATCTGATCTGCTATCCATATTCATCACATATTTTCCAGGAATTCTCAATTCTGATTGGTCAGTGGTGACACTGAGATTAGATCAAATGAGATTTCCTAACAATCATTCAACGTAATGTTATCAAAATGTGTAAAATTTAAATTATATTAAATTATATTATGGAAATATTATGGTTTCAGCAACAGGATAAAAAATTCAAAAGGTAATTTCAACTGTTTATATCTCACAATTCTGACTTTTTATGCAATTCTGGGTTTATATGTGACCCTGGACCACAAAATCAGTTGTAAGTAGAAAGGGTATATTTGTAACAACAGCCAACAGTACATTGTATGGGTCAAAATGAAAAAATTTTCTTGTATGCCAAAAATCATTAGGATAGAAATAGTATAGGAATTGACCCTTCTGAGTTTATATCTCACAATACAGACTTTTTTCTTGCAATTTTGAGTTTATATCCCACAATCCTGACCTTTTTCTCACAATTCTATCTTGCAATTCTGCCCAAAAACATTTGATGAAATCCTTAATTTACAGAATATAATTCGAAACAGAAATGCATATGTTTATATTGCACTTCCTTTTCAATAATAATAGAAGAAATATAGCTGCAAGCAACAATTATGGTGCCAAGCACTAGGCAAGGGAAGCATCAGAACAAGTGCAGCAATGAGTAATTGAAGCCACTTTAAGGTGATTTTAGTCAAAATGGGTAAAAAATCCTAAAAACAACCACTAGTAATACAACATATTCGGTTATCGCTTTTGATAACAAGGTGGCACTATTTAAAACGTTTTGAATACTTTCAGGTCATGATGGTATTTACAAAGTTCCGTAATGGTACACCATTGCATTCATGAAATGTAGCATTTTCTATCATAATACTCTGTTGAAGTCATTGGCAATTTCAAAAATTAAACAAAAGCATGCACATCAGTCTCAAATGGGTGCTCGACTAAAAAGCAACAAATAAAAAAATAAAGTGTAAAGTCGGCAACACCAAAGCTCCAAAAATATAAAAAATATTTATATTAAAACAACTTTCGCATAGCTTATGTGACGTTTTGTGCACACAGGCTCTTCATCAGACAAATTGAATACCAATGTGCCACTCTTTATATCTCCAGGTGATCAAAATCACATGACCAAACACCTTGTTACTGACCAATACATCAACAATAACAATAAATCTACACCCAAAAATATGTAAAACTATGCAAAAATACAACAATATTGTTATTAATGTACACTTCAAAAAACACTTTTCTTAATTTTGTACCTGCAAGTATACATCAAATTAATTAAATGAAATTAAATTAGTCACACCAAAACCTTTGATATATTATATACATTAAGAGAAACACACACCCTTATGTATAGACATAATAATAATTTAAAGAAATGGACGAATATCAAAATCTTCATTTAGTCCTCTAGGGGCAATTTATTAAAAGCAATTTATCAATATCACCTCCAAAACGTGGATACTTAACTACCTCAATGCCTATGTATTGATGCATGTCGGGCATTGAGACTACTTATATACCCATCGTTTCAAATAACCCATCGTTTCGCTAGATAAGACCCTTCTTCCTCCGCTGGGATCATTTAGAGCCCTTTGAAGCTGCATTTAAACAGCATTTTGGAAGTTCAAACTCGGGGGCACCATAGAAGTTCATTATATGGAGAGAAATCCTGAAATGTTTTCCTCAGAAAACATAATTTCTTTACGACTGAAGAAAGAAAGACATGAACGTCTTGGATGAAAGGGGGTGAGTACCTGTAATTATCTGTAAATTTTTGTTCTGAAAGTGAACTACTCCTTAAATGTCAATGTTTTTTTTTTTTTTTTTTTTTTTTTTGGGGGGGGGGGGGGGAGTAGCCGTTTATTCAGTTTAGATATTGTACAGTTAGTTGGCTATTATTGTGTAAAAGATAATTACTTATGGAACTGTATGTCAAATAAATTTTAGGAAAAATATAACACTGTAATAAAACCCCTAAACCTCTGAGCAAATTCAAATCCTCTAGGATTTACAACATGGACACTGCAGTTTAGTTTTACTGCACATAAAATGTAGTTTAACACGTTTCACACCTCCGCAGCTTTAGGCTCATAAATGGCTGCTTTCCATCAACTAAAAGAAAGAGATTGCATTTGATTGCTGCGCTAGCTTAGTTCAGGAAAAAGAGCTGGAAGTCAGCGCATGCTTGCTGCCGAGCGTAACGCTGACCATAATGACAGCAGATCCCTGGGTGAAGCGTTCAGGCTGTGCAGTCTTTATGAGCTGCATCTAACATTACATCAGTATCAGTCTCCTCCAGCACACAGGTGTTGGGCTGCACCATCCAGACGTGTTAAACCACTCATACGTGAGAAAACACAGACCTGCATTCTTACACAGACTCATTTAGTGCTGAGCAGAAGCACATGGAAAAGGAAAAAGGGGAATTTTCTTTGCCTTTCTCAGTTCGTGTATAGCGGAGAACTCCCCACCCCTCGGATTACATAAGGGATTTTGGACTATGATCGTGAGGCATTATCTTGGAGGGAAATGTCTTGCTATGTGGGACTTTAACTGTGTCCTCTCAGCCTTGGGTTCCCAGGGGCCCCTGCTTCCCCCTTGCTAATGGATATAATCAAGGGGACAATTAGACGTTCTGTCCTGGTGCGGAAAATAACAGTCAGGGCATTTGTGGTATCTAAGAAATGCCCTGAAACAGGACTTCTTTTGTCATAGTGCAGTCTGCCATATTTTAATAATAACATTATCAAACCAGTGTTTATCAGAACAGCGCTCAGTTAGCAAACTAGTGATTAGAATCACTCACTGAAGAACACTTCTGTCCAGAAACAAGAAACAGTGGAAATCTTTCATTCCGAGTCTTCTATTTTATAGATATTGGATTAGTATACTTAAAGAGAACATTTCTGTCTCCTAGGATGATCTTCAAGAATTTTTTTATTAAATAATTGAGGGAAAAAATACAACAACAACAAAATTTAAATTCATATATGTAATTAATTATTCCAATTATTCAAAAGTTTAAAAAATTTATATAGAAAATGTATATTTAAAATGTTTATATTAAAAATGATTTTTTTATAGAATAAAGAAATGTTTTTTAAATGGATACATAAATAAATCATATTTTTAAAATCATTGTAGGAGACTGAAAAGTTCCCCCTACATACTCATACATACTATTCAGATCTATATTTATCCATTATTATTTTATTTATTTACTTATTTATTGGCCTGTCTTAGTTAGTTATTGAAACTTACACATTTCTTTATTTTTTAATAAACACATACTTATAAAAAAGTAGTAAAATCAGAAAAAAATATTTTTGCTTTTAAATGAGAACTCAGTTTATTACAATATTTTTAAAACAATTTAAAATAGTTGTTTGTTTGTTTGTTTGTTTGTTTTTTATTCAAATCTGTCACTGTTTATTTATTTGTTTATTTATTTACTTATTCTTTTTATTGATTTTTGTCCTGTCTCAATACATGTTTTGAAACTGGCACATTTCTTTATTTTAATAAAAACTTATTTAAAAAAAGTATCAGAAAAAATATTATTTGTTTTTCCATGAGAATTCAGTTTATTACAATATTTTTTTTAAACAGTTGAAAATATTTGTTTGTTTATTCCAATCTTTCAATGCGTTCAACAATTTATATTTATTTATTTATTTACTTATTTATTCTTTTGAATAATTTTTGTCCTATCTCAATTGAAACTTTTTTGAAACTTGCACATTTTTTTTATTTTAATAAACACATATATATGAAAAAAGTACTGAAATCAGAAAAATTCTTCTTTTTGCCTTTCCATGAGAACTCCACCATTTAAAATATTTTTTGTTTGTTTGTTTGTTTGTTCCAAACTTTCAATAATTTTAACAATATTTATTTATTTATTATTCTTTTTAATTATTTTTGAAAACTCACACATTTCTTTAAGTTAATAAAAACTTATATATTAAAAAAGTATTGCATAAAAAACATCTTTTTGGTTTTCATTGAGAACTCATTTTATTACAATATTTTTAAATAATTTAAAATATTTGTTTGTTTGTTTATTACAATCTTTCAATACGTTCAACAGTTAATATGTAATATGTATTGTTTATTTTAATATGTTTATTTTTTATTGACTTATTTTTTTTATTATTATTTTTGTCGTTCCTCAACACATTTCTTGGGGAAAAATCTTTTTTTATTACAATAATTTTTAAATCATTCAAATATTTATTTGTTTGTTTGTCCAATCTTTCAATCTGTCAAATACTTTTACCAATTATTATGTCATATTTATTTAATTATTTACTTATTCTTTTTAATCATGTCTCAATTACTTTTTGAAACTTACACATTTATTTAATTTAATTATTTAAGAAAAACCTTAACATATATTTTAAGAACCCTTGAGAACTGTTGAGAACTTGAGACGTTTATGACAATATTTTTAAAAATCATTTAAAATATGTATTTGTTTGTTTATTCCATTCTTTAAAAAAATGTATATACAATATAATGTTATTATTAAAAAATATTATTATCCAAAAACTGTCTGTCTGTCTGTGATTTTTAAAAGTGAGAAAGCTGAAACTTATTTTTTTTATATTATTACAATAATTATTATCAGTAATATGTATTCCTTTGTTTGTTTGTTAATTTAAACTTCTGTTATTACCAGTAGAGCAGCAGTCTTAAGATAATAAATACAATTAAACTGATTTTCACATCATGATCTGAGAGTATCTTTATTTTTTATGGTCTTTACCATGAAACACCACTATCATTCCACAAAATGCCGAAATCTGGTCCGTTCCTGCATGAAGACATCATATTGGCATTTTCCTGTTTATGCTATAATAAATGAAAACAGAGCGCTGGCTGTGAATGAGCGTCAGTGTAAGGCTCTCACCGTGTGCCATGCAGCACACAGCTCCTGTTTGGAGTTTGTCAAGGCTGGAGCCGAGCCTCATACCTCATTAATCCTTTCCCAGGACAGACTATCAACCGCATGATGAATTGCGGCAGTAAATTGGTGTAGTCTCCGCTTCATAAACCCATGTGATTGTGGCTGGTCATTAATAAAGTGGCCTCTAAAAGGACCAGAGCAGCCAAATTATTGACATACCATATCAGTTTACAACATAAAGATTGTATACATCTGTATAGTACAATACTGACTTTTCCCTCAGCAGCAGCCCATTAACAGAGATGTCAAAACATCACGGTCAGCAACTGAAACACTGAATTCATAAAGGTGAATTCATACGCATGGTCATTCGTCTTACTAGGTTTAGAAAAAGCGTTTTTTAATCTTTTTAGCTGGTGATGTTAAATAACCAAACAACTTCAGATAATGATGCAATAACATCATAAAATGATGTAGTCGAATATCCACATATCTGACCATGACCATATGTAAACAACAGAGAACCACATGGAAAATATAGCTTTATATGACAATATTATTCTGCTGGTAAATGTCACAGCAATGTCAATAGGACATGGGAATGAAATGTTTGGTGTGGCATAAGAGAAATGGATATAATACAGTACAGTGCCATTTAGTCCCTATAGGGCTGGTTAATGTTGATCTGAAACAACTTCTTATTAGAGGAATTGAAGTGAGGCCAAGTATGGTGACCCATACTAGGAATTTGTGCTCTGCATTTAACCCATCCAAGTGCACCCACACAGTAGTGAACACACATCCGGAGCAGTGGGCAGCCATTGCTGCGGCGCCCGGGGAGCAGTTGGGGGTATGGTGCCTTGCTCAAGGGTCTCACCTCAGTCGTGCTATTGAGGGTGAAGAGAGTGCTTTTTATTCACTCCCCCCACCTACAATCCCTGCCGGACCTGAGACTCGAACATGCAACCTTTGGGTTACAAGTCCATTAGCCATTAGGCCACGGCTGCCCCTGAAGAATGCACTAAATAGTACTGCAGCTGGTTGTTACTTCACTTAATATATTATTATATTATCATTTTATCATTAGCAAAACACTTCTTTCTGACGCAAATTGGAGTTCTTGTAACTTATGGTTTACACACTGAAGTATGAAATGCACCACATCAGCACAGCTGTGGAATATTGGCATCTTGGCTAATTGGAACCGAGCGTTTAATCAAACGTACTTTAATTTTGCAGCTTTTTGTCACTCACAGCCTCAGAGAATTGCTCGAGTTAATGGTTTTGTCCCTGTAGCTTGGCAGGTAAAAGTGGGTTGCAGTGGTGATGGAGCTCCAGTGCCATTTTCAGTGAGCGTTTAGCGGGGAAACTTTGTGGTTGGAGCACTAAAGCATGAATGTTGGGATGTGGGATCAGCTAACAGTGAGATCATGAAAGCTGGTCTGCACCCTGTCTGTGTGCCACCGCGCTCTCTTTTTTTTTTAAGACATAGGATTCTCTGTCACAAGACGTTATTTTCAGTTCCAGTTGCTATTGAATCAAATGCACTGGACAAATGCTTGCCTAGTGTAATGGAAAAAAATGTCCTTTTAAATGTCAAATCGATTGGAATTAACTTTCACTGCTATCAAAGCTTCGGGAGCGAGATATAAAAATGTCCCTGAAAAAAATGACAAAACATCTCTTGTTTAGGGAAAAAACATTGTTTAATAAAATGAAAAATGTTTTTGTAGACTTCAGTTATTATAATTAGCATTATAAAAAACAAAAACAAAGGAAGTCTATGGCATGTCCTATTTAGCATGTCCTAAGTAAACATAAGCAGTTGTGTAGAATAGACGCTACATGGTTAGATGTGAAGGTCAAGAGAAACGCTGTATCAAAATAAGGACAAAGCAACAAAAATGTACCCATATTTTGCAAAAGCAAGTTTGTATCTCACAATTCTGACTTTATTTCTCAGATTTGCGACTTTATTTCTCAGGATTGCGAGTTTAAATCTCTGAATTGTTTTCTTGCAAATGCGAGTTTGTATCTCACAATTCTGTCCTCAAGGTTGCATATTTTTAAATCTTGGAATTCTGAGTTTTTGTCTTGCAAATGTGAGTTTATATCTCGCTATTCTGATGTATTTTCTCAAAATTGTAAGATATATGTCACGTTGGCACAGAGGAGGTCAGGGTCCAAGTTGCAGGGAAGGGAATATTTATTAAATAAACACAAATAAACAAACGAACAAACAAAAGGCCAACACGGCACACCAAAACACAAACAAGGCAAGATCAGGAACATAAACTTCAGGAACAAGAATCACGAAAAACAAACCACACAGAAGACAATGCAGCCAGAATGAGCAGTGAGACATGAGCAGCTTTAAAGTCCGTATAATTGTGAACAGGTGTGAGTTGAGACGAGTGTAACGATCACAGGACAGGTGTATACAATCAAGGAAGTGCAGTGCAAGGGAAAGGGAAACAGCGACCTCAGGTGGCTGAGGGAAGCCCCACAGCCCAGATCATGACAATATAAACACACAATTGCGAGTAACGAAGTCAAATTAAGTGGGAAAAAAGACTTATATGTTCTCAGAAATGTGAGAAATAAACTCACAATACTGAGGAAAAAAGTCAGAATTGTGAGATTTCTCACAATTTTATTAATCAGAATTGGGACTTTATATCTCACTATTCTCAGAATTTAGAATTTAAGCGTTTGGTCTTGCAAATGTGAGTTTATAATGTGAGTTTATATCATGCAAAGAAAAAGGGTCTTTGAATTTATATTTTATATTGAAATAATAGTTATATATTTTTACATTTTATTACAATATTTGTAATACATTTGTATTATTTAATAACTAAATAACCACTTGTTATTTACGCTAACTACTGCTGACTTAGCATATCAATAAATAAAAAATGTGGAAATCAAACCAACTTATGCAGCACAACAGCCTACAGTGCATTCCTTTTGTTCTATGTCTTCATCCAAAACCAACATTTTTTAGTTTTTCAGGTCTTTCTAGTAGTCAAATAATCTGAAATTTGGAAGAAAATGACCTGAGGTTTGAATGAAAAAAGTAATAATAATACTTGGCTTCATATGAACAGTTCTACAGCCAAGACCAGGCCACACACAACTGTACCAGTCTCCTCCATCATTCAGATAACCTGTCTGAGATGTTTGTACAAATCCACTCAAGGATACTTGCTAAATCCAATGTAGACAGATAAGATATTTTCTTGGCTTTCTTCCTGCAAGATATAAATAATATTTATTTTCTTGTAGTGTCAAATTTAATAGCTTTTACCTCGTAACTGCAGGCGAGTCCAGCGTCCGTTAAGCTTGTCATGACAACAATCATGAGAACTATGTGTTTTCTGTCCTGCTCTGACCGTCTGCTAACTATTTCCAGATTGTTTGACATGCAGAACTGGACATGATATCATGGCAATTCATTTGGGCCTTGGTTTCTTCTGGGTCATCTGCATCTGCGTTCACCACTTAACTCTGTCAGTTTGGAGTCAGAAACACACAGATGGCTATCTGAGGAGGCCATCCCAGTGAATCTGTCTTTTATAGATGAGGTTCTCAAACATCTGCATTGACAGTGCATGGCCCTGCAGACCAGAGGGGAGCATCCTTCATGTCAGTGGGCATCTCCTTAGAGCTTTGTAGAGCTGGGATACAAAAGCCTCTGCTGATGCTTTCCATCTGGCTAATACTGTGTGCGGTGCACTTCTGAAATGAGGCAAAGTCCCCTTTCTGTGTCTGGGGTTTGTTCCAGTTACATTTGATCTTTACATGGTTTCTGGGTTAAAGGCAAAAGGAACAGCATTTATCTTGTACTATTAACAATCAAACAAACCTGTGCTTTTTTAGGATTATATTTCATCCTTGAAGAGCTTGTTTGAAGAGATTTGTATAAATTTAGCATTATATCACTTGCTCACCAATGGATCCTTTGCAGTGAATGGGTGCTGTCAGAATGAGAGTTCAAACATCTGTTAAAAACACAGTAATAAACAGATTCACCATCAAAGATGACATGTCATGAAAATCTGACTTTTTCCCTGTTTAAGTGCTATAATCGGGTCCCCAGTGCATCTGCTAACCCAGAAAACATGAAAAATGACAATCCAATAACTTCGTTTTGGTAAGCCTTTTTTCTGCAAGCATGGGAAAAAAATGATGTGTCAGATTTCGATCCCTCACTGACGTAGGAAGGGGTTCTTATTATAATATCAACGCCCCTTAATCTGCACATTTCCACCCATAGCACTGCCATTTTGCTTTCGCAAGCGACAATGGTACCATTTCTAATGCCATGGCAAAAGTTTAAGCAACTCATGGTAACTCTTCTGTCATTGGCTGCACAGATGAGAACACTATTTAGAGTCCCAGCCTTAGAAGACACAAGAGAGCAGTGGATTTATTTACTGTATATTACGCTGCTGCCACGCATATTTAATATAAACGTGATTTCTTTCCTGACTGTTTTTATAACTCCTGTGTGTTTTTAACATAAATTAGTGTGTATCTGACAGTTTAAGTGCAATAAGAAATGAAAGAGAACTTAGTTCAGTACTCACATTGTGGGACAGCTGCTTTCTGTGCACATGCTTCGGATGTGTGCACTCAGAAAACCTTATATTATAAGTTTAAACTAATATGGTTTAAAACGCATGATTTCAGTGGGATAGACATGATAAGCAAAACCAAGCAGATGTTTTTTTAGCAGAGAATCTGAAGTACAAGCTGTAAAGGCACAGCCCTATTCTGAAAAAGGGGGCGGGGAGCACCAGCTCATTTGCATTTAAAGAGAATGCACAAAAACAGTGTGTTTTCAAGTAGCAGTCACTGGAAACCATGGAATAAAATAATAAAAAAGGTAAATCTGAGATTATATCTCATAAGTCTGATAAGAAAAATTAACTCGTCATTCTCTCTTTCGAATTTGTATCCCACACTTCTTTTTTTTCCCTTCAAAATGGACAAACTTGTTATTGTTGAGTTAAATCGAGATATAAAGGCCGAAATATGAGATATAAACTTGCATTTTTGAGAAAAAAAGTCAGAATTGTGAAATAAAATAGTTTAATGTAAAATGTTAGAGGTTTAAATAATATTTCATGCTGTAACTGTAGGGCTAATATAATATGTTCCCTATGAAGTGCATGTATTCTATTCTAAAAAAAAAAAATTGCATTCCGATTCTAACAACCAAAGGCACAACAACACATATATCTCCTATTCTGTAGATTTTTCTTGTTTCACTCTACTTGTTACCAGTGTTTTTTCAGATCAAGCACAGTTTACAAGCAAAAACTGCCCAAAACTTGTTGTAAACCAATATTTCAGTGCATTTTGATGTGAGAGGACAACAGAGGATAGATTTTTTTCACTGAAGGAGGTGTTACGATAGATTTTGGACTCATATTTTGGCCAGAAGTAGTGGTTTAAAGTTACATTGCCTTAATGATGGATTGTTTCTTATAAACACACAACTTTTGACTTAACAAGATGTTAATTGACAGACTAGAGTGGTGTGAATTACTTGTGGATTATTGTGATGTTTTTAACAGCTGTTTGGACTCTCATTCTGACGACACACATTCACAGCAGAGGATCCATTGGTAAGCAAGTGATGTAATGCTAAACTTCTCCAAATCTGTTCTGATGAAGAAACAAACATATCTACATCTCAACTGGCCCTGGTGGCATTTTTTGGGGTAAACTGTTAATTTTACACACAATTTATAATATTGCATTGCATTCCCTTAAAAATAAAATATATTATAATACCATGTTTTGTGTAGATTTTATCTATTAATACTAGCTTTTTTTCAGCGGTAATGATTAATCGTCACCTTTCCCTTACTTTTTTCCCCAACACCAGTTCATTGTGAAAAAAAAATAAAAAATAAAATAAAATAATTGTGAAATAAGGCAGAATTCAGTTAAGGCAGAATTCAGTTCACGCCGTTGGAATTTTACCAATTTTTAACCAATTTTTCTGCAGATGAATGTGGAAAAATTATAAGCTCTTAACATTTTTCAGCAGTTGGTTTGAATGAAATTCATAAATACTCCCATGCAGTAGAAAAACACTGGTACTTGAAATGCATTATGCAGTGGAAACTTTTCAAAAGTTGATATATTTGACTAATGAGGTGGGGAGAGAGAGAGAGAGAGAGAGAGAGAGAGAGAGAGAGAGAGAGAGAGAGAGAGAGAGAGAGAGAGAGAGAGAGAGAGAGAGAGAGAGAGAGAGAGATAAATAATAAAGGGAAACCAAAAACTCCTATTATTACTTTTTTATATTTTTAAATTGTGGAGCAATGTTTGTCCTCTGTTCATCTGTGTTAGTACTGTATGCTCTCATTCTCGTTGTTCATGCAAGTCAGTTCACTCTTGTTTGAGTTTGGCAGGTTATACGGTGCCCAGGTGCATCACGGACCATCTTTAAATTGTTGACAGGATCAGAGCATGATAGGACATTTGGTTTTATTCAGAGTTGACCTTTCACTCTCATCTGAAACAATTCTCTCAAATCGCTTCACAAGTTGTCAAGATCGGTACTTGGGCGAGGAAAGCTGGACTCGTGTCAGAGTAGCAATAACTGCTGCCCAGACTAATTTGCTCATGCGCCAACCAGGCAACGATGGCCAGGGTCCAAGAGCAACTCAGACAGTGGAAGATTCATTTATTTCTACGTTTAGACTGTTGTGAATGGTTCTCTTCTTAAAAATAACAAATAGCCAAAATGAGATGGAAAAAATTACACTTAATGTAATTATCATCAAACTTTGGAATGGGACCCATGTATTAGAACTTCAGCAGCAGTAGATCCCTCGGTCCGATGCACATTATCTTAAAAGAAATCTGGTTAGAGTGTTGTGAAACACTATGTAACTTTAATTAGTCATTATAACTAATTACAGTTGTTTGTTCAATGTCATTTTTTCCCGTATGTGACTAGTGTGGGAGTGGATGAAGGCCTCTGTGATACTGTTGCTTTGGGTGCCAGATGCTGCAAGGAGAGCATGACAATTTGAAATTTTCCTCTTAAGTTTCAACCACACAGCTCAGCATGAAGCATGTCGACACTTAGAGCGTTCTGGGATGGAAAACATCATGCCATGACCTTTTCTGATCAGGGAATCAGTTAACAGTTAAGCTGATGACAGTTTGTAAATGGGTGCTTATTTGCTAAAATAATAATAATAACAAATGTACCTGACTTTTGGGTACTAATCTAATTGAAAACATGTTTAATATTTGTATTATAAATGGCGTCTATTATGCAAAATCCACTTTTACATGGTGTTTGGACATAAATGTGTGTTGGCAGTGTGTGAACACAATCACCCTACAATGATTAAAAGTCCACCTACTCCTTACTTTTTAATCCCCATTAAACCGAACTCTCATTAGGCTTGCGGTTTTGATTCTCAAAGCAGTGTGATATCACATTGTTCGGGCTCCGCCCACAGCTGCTGACTGACAGTCCTGCATTGCCATAGTTTGCACCCTCAGCAAGTTGTGTTTGTTTGTACGAGTCCTCCATTTTCTCCATGCTCATGTTCTATGTTTGGATGTAAGACTGAACATAAGCACTTTTATTTTTTAAGGTAATGCGCCTCAAAATCTACCTAAATACGTTTATGTCTGCGCAAATCATTTCACTGTAGACTGCTTTGTGAATGTAATGTTGTTATATTGCTTAGCTAATGTTTTAACCGTATTTGTGTGTGTATGTTACTGAAGTATTTTAATTTATCAGTGCAGCGCTGGTGAGATTAGTTTACGCCACGCTGTCCGTTCGGTGGTGCTAGCAAACACATCCTCTCTGCGCTGTGAAGTTGGTCACACGGCTCAGTCCATTGATGACAGTTTAGCGTGCTGTTTCATCACACTTTTGGTGTGTTTGGCACTGGTTTTTTCATTCTTAGTCATGTTGATTCTATCGTCTGTTTATTCCTGTAGGTATGCAAAGCAAAAATTTACAGGTGATGTCAAAAGTTTACATCGCAGAATCTGCAAAATGTTTATTATTTTACCGAAATAAGAGGGATCATACACATGTTATTTTTTATTTAGTCAGTGACCTGAACAAGATATTTCACATAAAATACATTTACATATAGTCCACAAGAGAAAATAATAGCAGAATTTATAACAATGACCCTGTTCAAAAGTTTACATACACTTGAATACTGTGTTTTTACCTGAATAATCCACAGCTGTTTTTTGTTGTTGTTTTTGTTTTTTTGTTTAGTGATAGTTGTTCATGAGTCTCTTGTTTGTCCTGAACAGTTAAACTGCCCACTGTTTTTCAGAAAAATCCTTCAGGTCCCACAAATTCTTTGGTTTTCCAGCATTTTTGTGCATTTGAACCCTTTGCAACAATGACTGAATGATTTTGAGATCCATCTTTTCACATCGAGGACAACTGAGGTTCAAAAGCTCACTGATGCTTCAGAAGAAGACAAAATGCATTAAGAGCCGGGGGGTGAAAACTTTTTGAATTTGAAGATGGCTAACTTTAACTTATTTTGTCTTCTGGGAAACATGTAAGTATCTTCTGTAGCTTCTGAAGGGCAGTACTAAATGAAAAAAAAAAAAAAAAAGATATTTAGGAAAACTAAGAAAAATGTACACATCTTTATTCTGTTCAAAAGTTTTCACCCCCAGCTCTAAATGCATTGTGTTTCCTTCTAATGTATCAGTGAGCACTTGAACCTTCTGTAATAGTTGCATATGAATCCCTCAGTTGTCCTCAGTGTGAAAAGATGGATCTCAAAATCATACAGTCATTGATAGAAAGGGTTCAAATACACAAAAATGCTGAAAAACCAAAGAATTAAGTTGTTCTCAAGATCTTTGCTTGCTCTGTTCTTATTTGATTGTTTTGAGACCCTCGTGTCTATTTTATTTTGTATGTGTTTTTGGAAACTTGGCTCTCCTATTTTTGTTGTACTTTTTCAACCCTGGCTGTAGAGAGTTATTGCCTCTCCTTTTTGTTGTCAATTTTTCTTCAGTAAAGACTGTTTTATTTTTGGAATTCCTACTTTGTGGATTATTTTTGTTCCTCCTCTGCTCTTGGGCCACCAATCACTGACATAGCTCATTCAGTAAGAACTGCTGCTAGCAACACTGTAGAACCGGGTTCGATCCCCACTCAGACCATTACAGCAGGACTGAACCATGGAAGCTGGCCCAGCGGAGGAGGCTGGACCAGCCTCAAATGTGGATCGCATTGTTGCTGCACTCTCTGAACAAGCCACTGCTATTCAGCGGCATGACCAAGCTTTATCGGAAATCCTTTGCCTCTTGAATCCCCACTCTCAGACCACGATGGCCCAGGTCGCTACATCACAGTCCGCTCCCTTGCCAACACCTGAGCCCAAGTTGCCCCCTCCCTAGCGCTTTGATGGCAGTCCCGAGAACTGCAGGGGATTTATTACTCAGTGCACTCTGATCTTCCAACTACAACCCAGTTGTTTTCCTACTGACAGCAGTAAGGTGGCATATATAATCACACTCATCACGGGCAAGGCCCTGGATTGGGCCTCAGCATTGTGGGATAAGGAGTCCCCTGTAACCTCCAATTTCCAGTGCTTCCTAGCTGAGATGAAGAGAGTGTTCCTCCATTCAACGGACAGTGGAGAGGCAGGACGCCGACTCCTAAGACTATCTCAGGGTTCCCGCAGTGCTGCTGAGTTTGCCATTGAGTTCCGTACTCTGGCCACCGAAAGTGGGTGGGACGAATCTGCACTGAGAGCGATCTTCCACAATGCATTGTCCTCTAAGCTTAAGGATGAACTGGCCTTCAGAGACTCCCCATCAGACCTTGAGTCCCTCATTGATCTAGCCATTCGGTTGGATCACCGCCTCAAAGAGCGGCAGACTGAGAGACAGCAGGAGACAATCATGACCCTTCCTGACAATGTTGTACATCCCACTCTTGATCCTGAGGAACCCATGCAACTAGGGGCTACTAGGATCTCGCTTTCTGAGAGAACCCGACGAATGAAGGAGAGGTGCTACATTTATTTTGGAAAGCCAGGTCACTTCCGGGCAACCTGCCCAGAGTTGTCGGGAAAAGTCAGATCTCGTTCCGGTGTAGGGGCCCCGGGGCGAGAGTAGGTGTTATTCCCCGTCCCATTTCCTCTGGTCTGACCATCCAGGCAGTCATCTCCCTTAAACAATTCAATTCAATTCAATTCAATTCAATTCAAGTTTATTTGTATAGCGCTTTTCACAATACAAATCGTTGCAAAGCAGCTGTACAAAAAAAATGTAGGCTACTACAATATATTTAGTAGCTTATTAGTGGTGACTACTGTATGTTAAGTCGATGTACATATGGTATAAATATTAAAAAAAAGTAATGGTGTAATCAAAAACAGATGATGAACACTAATAGTAATGATTATGTGTTGCAATCAAACTTGTAGAAAAATTGTGTAGTGCTGTATGTTGTTTCAAGGCTGGCATCATTGGCGGTCCTCTGAGGGGTTGGCATCATCTCTTCTTCTGAATCCGGGCTGAATCTTGTGTAATTCCTAGTTACCACGGGATGGAAATCCCGTGGCAGAAACAGAGAAACAAATAGAGAAATAATTAGTGTAGCTGCTGTTCCAACCAAGCAAAAATTGTGTTTTGCCCAAGCTGAAAAATGTTGATGTGCATTTGATCAGATGTAACTGAAGTACAACGTTATGAGATACATTATGTGAATGCTTGGCTAAAGAGATGAGTCTTTAATCTAGATTTAAACATACAGAGTGTGTCTGAACCCCGAACGTTATCAGGAAGGCTATTCCAGATTTTTGGAGCCAAATGTGAAAAGGCTCTCCCTCCTTTAGTGGACTTTGCTATCCTAGGTACTACTAAAAGTTCAGAGTTTTGCGACCTTAGGGAGCGTGAGGGATTGTAGCGTGGTAGGAGACTAGTTAGGTATGCAGGAGCTAAACCATTAAGGGCCTTATAGGTAAGAAGTAATATTTTGTAAGTGATACGGAACCTAATAGGTAGCCAGTGTAGAGACCGTAAAATTGGGGTAATATGATCGTATTTTCTTGACCTGGTAAGGACTCTAGCAGCTGCATTTTGGACTACCTGTAGCTTATTTATTGAAGAAGCAGGACAACCACCTAGTAGTGCATTACAATAGTCCAGTCTAGACGTCATGAATCCATGAACTAACTTTTCTGCATCAGAAACAGGTAACATGTTCTGTAGCTTGGCAATGTTTCTAAGATGGAAGAATGCTGTTTTTGTAACATGAGAAATATGATTTTCAAAAGACAGGTTGCTGTCTAATATAACACCCAGATTTTTGACTGTAGAGGAAATAACAGTGCATCGGTCTAGTTGCAAATTGCAGTTTAAGAGATTCTGTGTACTGTTTTTTGGTCCAATAAGTAATATCTCGGTCTTATCTGAATTTAATAGTAGAAAATTATTGGTCATCCAGTCTTTCACATTTTTAACACATTCTGTTAATTTTGCTAAGTTAGAAGTTTCATCTGGTCTTGTTGAAATATATAGTTGAGTATCATCAGCATAAAAATGGAAATTTATCCCATATTTCCTAATAATATTATCAAGGGGTAACATGTAAATCGGAAATAGCAGAGGACCTAGGACAGATCCTTGTGGCACTCCATACTTTACTGGTGTTAGCTGCGATGACTCCCCATTTAAATAAACAAAGTGATAGCGATCGGACAGGTATGATCTGAACCATCTTAAAGCCTGCCCTTGAATACCTGTATAGCTCTGTAATCGATCTATAAGTATGTCATGATCTATAGTGTCGAACGCAGCACTAAGATCAAGTAAAACTAGCAATGAGACCACAGCCTTGATCTGACGCAAGTAGCAAGTCATTTGTGATTTTTACAAGTGCAGTTTCTGTGCTATGATGGGGCCTGAAACCTGACTGAAATTCTTCAAAGAGATTATTATTTTGCAAGAAGGAGCACAATTGAGCAGACACAACTTTTTCCAAAATTTTAGACATAAATGGAAGATTAGAAATAGGTCTGTAATTTGCCAATTCACTAGGGTCTAGCTGTGGTTTCTTAATAAGAGGCTTAATAACCGTTAGTTTGAATGGTTTTGGGACATGACCTAAAGATAACGATGAGTTACCAATATTAAGAAGCGGTACTTCTGCTACAGGAAGCAACTCTTTTAGTAATTTATTGGGTACAGGATCTAATAGGCATGTTGTTGGTTTAGATGTGGTTATAAGTTTAATTCTTCCTGTTCTATAGTTGTAAAGCACTGCAGTTTTTCTTTGGGTGTAATGAATAATGCTGAAGCATCGGTTGCTGTAGTATCTATATTTGTTATTGTATTTCTGATGTTGTCTATTTTATCAGTAAAGAAATTCATAAAGTCGTTATTATTAAACTGTGCAGGAATATTTAGGTCGGGTGGCATTTGGTTATTTGTTAATCTAGCCTCTGTGCTAAATAAAAACCTTGGATTGTTTTTTTTTTTTTTCTATGAGCTGGTGGATGTATTCGGCTCTAGCAGCTTTTAAAGCCTGTCTATAGCTGGACATACTGTTTTTCCATGCAATTCTAAAAACTTCTAAGTTAGTTTTTCTCCATTTACGCTCAAGATTACGAGTTTCTTATTTTAGAGAATGGGTATTACTGTTGTACCATGGCACAGTACGTTTTTCTCTAACCTTTTTTAGCTTGATGGGGGCAACAGCTTCTAATGTATTAGAGAAGATAGTGCCCATGTTACTAGTCATTTTGTCTAGTTCATTTGTATTTATGGGTACACAGAGCAGCTGAGATAAATCAGGCAGGTTATTTGTGAATCTATCTTAAACAACCCCACCAGGTGGAGATCTTCATTGATTCTGGTGCAGCAGGAAACTTTACGGACCTCAAGTGTGCTCAAGATCTTTCCCTTGATCTTCTATCCCTGCAAATCCCTCTCAAAATCGCAGCAGTAGACGGCAACCCGCTGGGCTTAGGCCAGATCCACCAACGCACCACAGCACTCCAAGTGAGAATTGGAGATCATCAAGAGTACCTCCAGTTTCACATCATTCATTCCCCCAAGATCCCCATAATCCTGGGACACCCTTGGTTAGTCGCCCATAACCCACTTATTGATTGGTCTAAAGGATTATTATATTTAGCTGGGGGTGTAATGGCTCCCATTTGCACACCATGTCTGGCCAGTCAACCAAGTGTCTCACCCTTTGCCATTATTCTCTTCCCCTTGAGACTCAGCCAGACCCCCCCCCCAGGCATACTGAGGCCATCTCCATGGACTTTATGACTATTCCCTCACAGGCCCTATGATTGCCCCCTTGATCTGTTACCTGGAACCTGCCCACCCCGCGGAAGGTTGTATTCCCTCTCTGGGCCTGAAAGAGTTGCTATGGAGAAGTATCTACAAGAGTCCCTAGATAGTGGTTTTATCCGCCCCTCCACGTCACCAGCCGGGGCGGGATTCTTCTTTGTTGATAAGAAAGATGGCTCACTTAGGCCCTGCATTGACTATAGAGGTCTCAACAACATTACAATCAAAAATCGCTATCCTCTTCCCCTAATGACAACAGCCTTCGAGATCCTGCAAGGAGCTACCATCTTTACCAAGCTGGATCTCCGTAATGCGTACCATCTCGTCAGGATCAGGCAGGGGGATGAGTGGAAGACAGCGTTTAACACTCCCACTGGCCACTGCGAGTACCAAGTTATGCCCTTTGGACTAGCCAACGCCCCAGCTGTCTTCCAGTCGTTTATTAATGATGTGCTTCGAGAGATGCTTAACATCTTTGTTTTTGTCTACTTGGACGACATACTCATCTTCTCTCATAACCACCAGGAACATGTGAAACATGTCCGGAGGGTGTTGGTAGAACTTCTCAAACACGGGCTATTCGCGAAGCTGGAAAAGAGTGAGTTTCATGTCTCCTCTGTTACCTTTCTCGGATTCATTATTTCTAAGGGTAGCTTGCAGATGGACCCCAGCAAGACTAGGGCAGTGCTGGATTGGCCTCAGCCTACCTCTATCAAAGAGGTGCAACGCTTCCTGGGGTTTGCAAATTTTTACAGGAGGTTTATTAGAAACTTCAGTTCTATTGCCGAACCACTAACTTCCCTGACCAAAAAGGCGAATACCCCCTTCACCTGGAACAATAAGGCCAGTACAGCCTTTAACACCCTCAAACAAAGATTCACCTCAGCACCTATTCTCACCATACCAGTTCCTGAGTTGCGTTTTATCCTAGAGGTGGACGCATCAGATATAGGGGTTGGAGCAGTCCTGTCTCAAAGAAGTAAGACAGACAACAAACTTCACCCATGTGCCTTCTATTCCCATAGACTTACGCCGACTCAGGCCAACTATGACATTGGAAACCGGGAACTACTGGCTATAAAGTTAGCTTTGGAGGAGTGGAGGCACTGGCTCGAGGGAGCGTCCCATTCCTTCCTCATTTGGACTGATCACCAGAACCTCACTTACATACAGAATGCCAAGAGACTGAATGCTAGACAAGCTAGATGGTCACTGTTCTTTAACCGGGTCAATTTCACGCTTTCCTTCCGCCCAGGGTCCAAGAATGTCAAGCCTGACGCTCTCTCGAGACAGTTCGAACCTTCTGAGAAGTCATTCTGCCCTGAACCCATCGTGCCTGGCTCCAGGATAGTGGCCCCAATACTGTGGGATCTGGAATCCTCAATCAGAAAGGCTCAGCGACGTCACCCTGATCCAGGTAATGGACCATCTGGGAGTTTATTTGTCCCTAACTCTGTACGTTCTAATGTCTTACAGTGGGCTCACTCCTCTTGCCCCTTTGGGCACCCCGGTATTACCAGAACCTACAAACTGATTCGGAGAAAGTTCTGGTGGCCAATGATGCGGAAAGATGTGCAAGAGTTTGTTTCTAGTTGTTCCACCTGCGCTCAGAGCAAAGAACCCCGAACTCGACCCCAGGGACTCCTTCACCCACTATCCGTCCAGAGTCGCCCCTGGTCCCACATTTCTCTGGACTTTATTACAGGATTGCCTCCGTCTCAGGGAAATACGGTAATCCTTGTGGTGGTGGACAGGTTCTCTAAGATGTGTTACCATTACCCAAGCTTCCCACTGCAAACCAGACAGCTGAACTGCTAATGAGACATGTCTTTAAGATGCATGGCTTTCCCCAGGATATCGTCTCTGATCGGGGTCCCCAGTTCTCATCCAGGTTCTGGAAAGCGTTTGGGCGGCTCATTGGCTCGTCGATCAGTCTGTCCTCGGGCTACCACCCCCAGTCTAATGGACAGACAGAGAGGGTAAACCAGGAAGTAGAAAAGATGCTAAGGTGCCTGGCAAGAGACAATCATTCCAGCTGCACCTCCCATTTAGTCTGGGTAGAATTTGCTCACAATACTTTGCACCACTCTTCCATTAATATGTCTCCTTTTGAATGTGTCTATGGTTTTCCCCCTCCCCTGTTTCCTGGACAGGAACCACATGTGGAAGTGCCAGCCTCCACCCGGTTTATTCACCGCTGCCGGCGTTCTTGGCAGAAGGCCCGTGTTTCCCTGAGGAGGGCTGTCCACAATCAGCAGAAACAGGCCAACAGGTATCGCAGGGCAGGACCCTCTCTCCGAACTGGCCAAAGAGTATGGCTCTCGACCCGGAATCTTCCTTTACGGGTAGAGTCACGTAAGCTGGCTCCACGCTATGTTGGCCCTTTTAAGATTTTTAAGAAAATCAATCCTGTATCCTACCGGCTCCTATTACCCAGAGCCCTGAAAATACATCCTACCTTTCATGTTTCTCAACTAAAGCCTGTTCGTTGCTCCACCCTGCATCCCAACAGAGCACCCACACCTGCTTTACGCATTGTTGATGGCCATCCTGTCTTCACTGTCCGCAGACTACTTAAGTGTCGCCAGGTACGAGGAAGGACACAGTACTTAGTTGACTGGGAGGGGTTTGGTCCGGAGGAGCGCACCTGGGTCACAGCTAAAGACATTTTGGACCCTTCCCTCATCAAAGAATTCCACCAGGCACAGAGGGAGCACCAAGGGAACGTCAGGAGATGCTCTTAGAGGAGGGGCTCCTGTAATGTCTCAGCACTTTATCACATCCTCCAAGCCACCAGGGGGCGCAGTGGTATTGCCCTATACTCCTCAACACTAGATGGCGGTAGAGACTCTTGCTCCTTAAAGCTCACCTGTAATCAGCCTTAATCACCACCACCTGTTCTCTGCTATATATAAGACTGCTTTGTACCCTGCTCTGTGTTCAGTCCTGAACCCTACCTCTGTGCTGCCTTGCCCAGTGTTCCAGTTAAGTTGTTCTCAAGATCTTTGCTTGCTCTGTTCTTATTTGATTGTTTTGAGACCCTCGTGTCTATTTTATTTTGTATGTGTTTTTGGAAACTCGGCTCTCCTATTTTTGTTGTACTTTTTCAACCCTGGCTGTAGAGAGTTATTGCCTCTCCTTTTTGTTGTCAATTTTTCTTCAGTAAAGACTGTCTTATTTTTGGAATTCATACTTTGTGGATTATTTTTGTTCCTCCTCTGCTCTTGGGCCACCAATCACTGACATAGCTCATTCAGTAAGAACTGCTGCTAGCAACACTGTAGAACCGTGTTCGATCCCCACTCTGACCATTACACAATGGACTCATGAACAGCGTTCACTAAAAAAAAAAAAAACGCTGTGGATCATTCAGGTGACAACACAGTTTTAAGAATCAAGTGTATGTAAACTTTAAAACGGGGTAATTCTTTTAAATTCAGCTATTATTTTCTCTTCTATATGCAGTATATTGGAAACATCTTTTATGTGAAACATCTTACTCAGGTCAGTACTAAAAAATAATAATAATAACATGCACTTTGTATGATCCCTCTTATTTTGGTAAAATAATTAACATTTTGCAGATTCTGCAAGGTGTATGTAAACTTTTGACTTCAACTGTATACACTCCGCCTTCTTCTGAAGATTTCTAGACACACCCCAAAAAGAAAATTTTCCAGATGTTATAATAAATGATCTGTGGGGCATTTTGTGTTGAAACTTTACAGACACATTCTGGGGAAATTCAGGATCTTGTAAAAAAAGGGGCATAATACACATAGATGCCCTTTAATTTTTTTTTGGCAAGTGACGATTTTGAAGCACTTTATTATTCTCCTCATTGAGTTCTGCTTTAGATGCTTGTCAGTACCATTGAAATGTGGAAAAAAGCACTTTGCTTTTTAAAAATGTAAATAACGTGTAAAACGCTTGGTAGCCCTATCGTGTAACAGTTTCCAAAAACTTTTAATCACTCACTTCTGTCATGTTTCCATCTCTCACGGACATAATTGACTTAAAAAGGCAATTTCTGCTTTTTGTATTTATTTTGATTTTCACTCGTCTTCCACTCAGTCTGGGCAGATCATCCGCTTTCATTTGGCAGTCGGACAGAAATAATCTGCTTCCCTGTCGCTGGCCTACTCAACACTTGGAACAGGAATAGTGGAGTGATTATTTCCATCCGGAACATGTTCAAAATGGTCCCCGACACTTCACCCATCACGTCGTTTCAAGCGGGTGTGATAACAAGCAGCTGTACGCATCGACAGCTTTTGTAAGATGAGCATACGATATTCTGACAACACTATGTGCAAACTGGCTGTAATTTTCATGTTTTCATGAATGCGGCAATATTTTTGTGTTGTCAGTCAGGATACAGAACATTATGTTGCTAAAACTGTGTTAACAGAAAAAATTTAACTTAATGTAATTCAATTGAATTTAATGTCATTTAATTTGACAGATTTTCCTATATGACTCAAAATTACTGTATAAAGTGTAAAAGTAATACACCCCTATACTGCACAGTGTTATGAAAACTGACAAATACTTCACTTTAAACTATCAATCATGATTTCACATACTTCACAAAAAAGTATTAATCTGTAATTCTGTATTGTTTTCAACCAAAAATATAATATGTTGCTATTATTATTATAAAAAATGGACTGAAATTGATTAAATCAAAACATTTTGACTTCATGGTGTTGTAATTTTAAGATTTACTACTAATATTTTGTTTTAAAAATGTTTACCTGCAATGTTCGTGTTTTCACGATTACAACAATAAAAAAATAAAACTATTTAAAAAAGATTTTGACTCAAAAATACTGTATAAAGTGTAAATGTTATGAATGAAAATGAAACTGCTAAATGTTTAGTTTTAGGAATGTTATGAAAACGTCTCGGGTTACGTATGTAACCTTAGTTCCCTGAGGGAACGAGACGCCGCGTCTGGAAACGCTATGGGGAACGCCATTGGCGGGCCGCACTCTGAATCATGTCTAACAACCAATGAAATGACGGGGGTGACGTCAGAGGCGCGGTGACGTCATCAGCCAGGAAGTATAAAGCACGTGCGTTTGACGCCCGCGGCAGCTCTTAAAGGAATGAAGCGAGCGCCGCAGGGTGCGGGAATTATGGTCCGAGACGCGGCGTCTCGTTCCCTCAGGGAACTAAGGTTACATACGTAACCCGAGACGTTCCCTTCCGGGAACTCGAGCCGCGTCTGGAAACGCTATGGGGAACGAGACTACCAACGCCCCCATAATTTCCACACCTTGCGCTGTGTCAGGAAAAACAAGGTGGAAAGAGAAGGAGCCCTTGTCTAGCATTCCGCGGACAAGAAGGCCCTGTGGTCCTCGGCCCTCGGGCACACGAGGATAGGTAGTCTTCCTCTGTCTGGTCGCCAGCCAGAGCGAGAGGTACTCGGCGGCCCTCAGGCACACGCAGAGTCTTAGTCCGTTGTCTGGGAACAGCCAGCACAAGAGGGACTGAAATGACCATTGTCTGTACGGACAAGTGGGAGAGATCCTCGGTCCTCGGACCCACGAGGATAGTAAGATCGACCTCAGGAGTATTCCTCGGCCCTCAGGCTCACGAGGAAAGGGTAGTCCTTTGTCTGGGGTTCTGCCAGAACAAGAGGGACCCAAGGCTCGGCCTGGTGCTCTGCCAGGACGCGAGAAGATAAGCCTTTGTCAAGCCTAAGCGGACAAGAGGGCACTGCAGCATCCCGGCCCTCGGGCACACGGGAAGAGCAGTATGGGCCTCCGCCTGGTAGCCAGCCAGTGTGGGAGGCACTCCTCGGCCCTCAGGCAGACGAGGAGTCTTAATCCTTGGTCTGGGAAGAGCCAGAACCAGAGGGATCGAATTTACGCCCAGTCTGGTAGTCTTGCCAGAACGTGGGGAAGATAAACCCTTGTCTAGAGTTCTACGGACAGGAGGGTGAAAGGATCCTCGGCCCTCGGGCTCACGAGGATGAAGTTCTCAACCTTCGCTACGCATTGATAGGTGCAGAGGGAGAAATGGACCTCAGCCAGGTGGTCCACCTCTGTCTGGTCGCCAGCCAGAGCGAGAGGTCCTCCTCGGCTCTCGAGCTCACGAGGAGAAGGTAGTCCATTGTCTGGGGTACTGCCAGAGCAAGAGGGACTCAAGGCTCGGCCTGGTGCTCCGCCAGGACGCGAGAAGATAAGCCTTTGTCTAGCCTAAGCGGACAACAGGACACTGCGCTCCCCGGCCCTCGGGCACACGGGGAGGACAGTATGGGCCTCTGCCTGGTAGCCAGCCAGAGCATGAGGCACTCCTCGGCCTTATTGAAGGCAGACGAGGAGTCTTAGTCCGTGGTCTGGGGAAAGCCAGAAACCAGAGGGACCGAATTACACTCGGTCTGGTGAATTTGCCAGAACGCGAGGGAAATGGACCATTGTCTAGCATTCCGCGGACAAGAGGGTTGTAAGATGCTCGAAGCGGAGCTTCTGGAGAGCGGAGGTTCCGTAGAGTATTCTCCTTTTTGAACAGGGAGGAAATCTCAACGCTCAATCCTACAGCTCTTAAGAGTGGAGGTCTCAAATAACCCTTCCGTGAGGGGAGACCTGACTACACTCACGCTAGTAACGAGGGTAAGAGCAGACCTTCTACTTGGCTACGTGGATAATGCAGGGTGTACTCCTCGGCCCTCGGGCACGCGAGGAGTCTTAGTCCGTTGTCTGGGGAGGGCCAGAACAAGAGGGACCGACCCATAGTCTCTTAGCCTTGCTGAGTCGTAAGCCATATAGAGAAGTATTCCTCGGCCCTCAGGCACTCGAGGAGTCTTAGTCTTTTGTCTGCGAAGCGCCAGAGCAAGAGGGACTAGATGAATTCGGCCTGGTAATCTTGCCAGGGCTTGAGAGAGAACCTTTGTCTAGCTTTCTACTGACAAGAGGTGATATGATCCCCGGCCCTCAGGCCCACGGGGAATAGTAGTCCTTTGTCTGGAGTTTGCCAGCACACGAAGGACTCGGATAGAGGTATTGTGATCCTCGGCCCTAGGCACGCGAGGATCAGGAAGCGCTCCTCGGCCCTCAGGCACGCGAGGAGGACGGCGATTAACGACTTCTTATTCTTAGATAGAGAATGCGCCTCAAGAAGTCTTCTCCTGGCTAGGGAGATGGCTGATTTTAGTGGCTGGCTTTACTCTAGGACGGATGAGCCTGGGGCGGCTCTGAGGTCGATATGATAAAACCTGACAAACGTCAGGGGCGAGGACCAACCCGCAGCGTTGCAGATGTCCTGGATGGGGACTCCTGCAGTCAGAGCTTTCGAGGCTGAGAGGCCTCGAGTAGAGTGAGCCTTGACTCCGACAGGTGACGGCAGACCAGAGGACTCGTAAGCAGTAGATATGGCATCAAGGATCCATCTACTGATAGTAGGTTTAGCAGCTGGGAGGCCCCTCTTTGGAGGGCCATAGCAGACAAACAGCTGATCGGATTTGCGCCACAGGGCAGCTCTGTGGACATACGCATCTAAGGCTCTGACTGGGCACATGCAATTGAACTTCCTGTGATCTGGCTCCAGGAAAGGAGGAGGATAGAACGCTTGTAGCGTGATAGGCTGTGGTGCTAGGGACGGGACCTTCGGTACGTACCCAACTCTAGGGTAGAGAAATGCTTTGGCCATACCAGGGGCAAAGTCAAGATGAGAAGGGGCCACGGAAAGGGCCTGAAGGTCCCCTACTCTCTTTAGAGAGGTAAGGGCTATCAAGAGCGCTGTCTTAATGGTAAGCACGCGGTCTGATATCTCCTCTATGGGCTCAAAGGGGGGCTTACATAGAGCTTCTAGCACGACAGCCAGGTCCCACGTGGGAACCCTTGGCTGCACTCGAGGCCTCAACCTGAGTGCAGCGCGGAGGAAACGGATGACCAGGGGGCTTTTGCCCACTGAGAGGCCACCGAGAGGGGCGTGGAAGGCAGATATAGCCGCCACGTACACCTTCAGGGTGGAGTGAGCTAGCCCCGCGGAAAGGCGAGTTTGTAGGAACTCCAGAACTGTACCGACTGGGCAGTTGACTGGGTCGAAGTGGTGTTCGTAGCACCATTTAACAAACAGGTTCCACTTAAGGCCATAAAGTTTCCTCGTAGAGGGAGCTCTGGATTGGAGAAGGGTCTCAACAACCTCGGTTGAGAGACCGGCTTCTAGGAGTTGTGCCCCCTCAGGGGCCACACCCATAACTTCCACCTCTCTGGGTGGGGGTGGCAAATTGCGCCCCCAGCCTGAGAGAGAAGGTCCCTCCTGACGGGAATCTCCCACGGAGAGCCGTCGAGGAGGGAGATTAGGTCCGAGAACCATACTCGGGCCGGCCAATACGGGGCTATTAGCAGCAGCCGTACTTGGAACCGGCGCACTCTTTCCAGAACTCCTGGGAGCAGAGCGATCGGGGGAAAGGCGTACAGACGAAGCCTCGGCCACGTCTGTGCCATAGCGTCCAGTCCGAGAGGAGCTGGAGGAGCTAGAGAATACCAGAGGGGACATTGCGATGACTCTCGAGTCGCAAAGAGGTCCACCTGAGCCTGGCCAAATTTGCTCCAGATCTGCTTCACTACTGCTGGGTGAAGCATCCATTCCCCGGGCCTCGGCCCCTGCCTCGACAGGACGTCTGCTCCCACATTTAGACGTCCGGGAATATGGACGGCTCTCAGGGAGAGAAGTTTTCCTTGAGACCAAAGGAGGATCCAATACGCTAACTTGAACAAAGGTCGTGAGCGGGTCCCTCCTTGATGGTTTATATAATAAACTACCGCGGTGCTGTCTGTACGGACTAACACGTGGCGATTTCTTAGGTCTGGAAGGAAATGCTTCAGGGCCTGGAACACTGCTAACATCTCTAGGCAATTTATGTGCCAGGAGAGATGGCGTGGGCTCCACAGGCCTCGGGCTGAGCGGCCACTCATGACCGCTCCCCATCCAGTGAGGGATGCATCTGTTGCAAGTGTGACGGGGCAACGAGGAGCTCCCAACACTGGGCCCTGAGAGAGGAACCAGGGTTTTTTCCACATGGCCAAGGCACGTAGGCAACGCCGCGTGACCTTGATCTTGCGAAATGGGTTTCCCCTCGGGGAGAACCCCCTGGTTTTGAGCCACCACTGTAGTGGCCTCATGTGCAGCAGTCCAAAAGGTATCACGTTGGATGCAGCTGCCATAAGGCCTAACAGTACTTGGAACTGTTTGACAGTGAGTGACTGGCCTAGCTTGACCGCATTTACTGCAGTAAGGATCGACTCGATCCGTGCAGGTGACATTCGTGCCTGCATCGTGGTCGAATCCCAAACTACGCCTAAGTAGGTGGTCCTCTGTAATGGAGAAAGCACACTTTTCTTGGCGTTGAGTCTCAACCCTAATTCTTTCATGTGAGCAAGAACGACACCTCGGTGTTGAACTGCTAACTGCTCTGAGCTGGCCAGGATGAGCCAGTCGTCTATGTAGTTGAGTATGCGGATGCCCTGGAGTCGCAGAGGAGCCAGAGCTGCATCCACACACTTTGTGAAAGTACGGGGAGAGAG